>NC_053430.1:78669456-78739456 GCF_007990345.1 Gossypium hirsutum | reverse complement strand
TATAATATCATTAAATATTATGATGCTAACATGGAATCATATAATATTTATTAGGTTATTATTTTATAAAAAAAAATACATATTTTACTTATCAACAGTCATCATTGCCATCCACTAATTTAATAGTGGTCCATTTGACATGCAAGTCCTCCTTGTAATATACCATGCATTATTCGGCCCTCTAAATTCTTCCTATCTCATTTTTAAGTTTTAACACACAAGTCCTTTTTAGCTAATTCCACATTCAAATGACAAAGTTAAGACACGATACTTTCACACATACACTTTCACATATAATAAGCATAGAATATAACATTTAATTATTTTTATGACTCGGTTTTGTGGTCCTGAAACCACTTTCCGACTGGGGTCAAATTAGGGCTGTCACAGAAAATACCAGTGATCACATCGGGAGATGAAGCATCTTCACGAGCCCTTATGGCATAAGCTCTAGCCGGAGCTCTAGCTTCAGATTTAAATGCTGAATCTCTGACTACATTCTTGTCGCTTGCCTCATTCCCAGCATTTCTCGAAGATCGTCCTCTCGAAACTACACCACTAGGTTTTGGACTTTAAAAGTTTTCTTTCTCAATTCTCTCGAGACAGTCTCTAATAAAACGATCTGGAGAACTTCACTGGTAACATTCGTTAGTTCTACATGGACCAAGGTGACTTCTACCACATTGTTAGCACTCGGGTCTAACAAATCTCGAATTTCCCACACTAGCCACAGAAGTAGTCTGAGATTTAAAACCCGCATTTTTCTTCTTACGTTTCCCATACGAATGTCCAGCCGAAACATGAGAACGAGAATACATATCTCTGGATTTTCTAGATTGCGGTGGGAATGCACTGCTCATCGGTCTTTTCTTCTGAAATTCTTCTTGAAAGAGCTCCCAAGACACTTTCTCTTTCGGTACCACTAAAGTCAATGTCTTCCACCAATAATAGGCTAAATCTCTCAACAAGGATATAACACATTTTAAGCACTCTTCAGGTGTACAAGACAATTCATCAAATACCCGAATAGAATTCTCAAGCCAAAATTCTGCTTTCTCGACATCATCATCAACATTTGCCTTGAATTCTTCAGCCCCTTGCTTGTGAATTCTGTCAACTGGGGTTCTATGAAATTTCATCAGATCCATACCTTGAGGCATCGGGGGTACAGGTTGAGGAATCGGGGGAGGTTGTTGAGCATTAGAGTTCGTACGAACAAACTCGGTCTACCATGCATTCATCATCTGGAGAAAGGCTTCCCGAGCCCCTTCTCCTCCTACTTGACTAACAGTAAGGGGTCAATTTTCAGTCGGCACCGCCCCTTCAGTAGGAGCTGGCGCATTGCTCTCTACATCATCGGCCACATCTAGATCGGGATCCATTTATTATAATAAAAAATCATTTTAAAGGTCAGGAGTCGTCACACTATCACAATATATATATGGCATGTATAGCAAAACCCGTACATACGCCACGTTAGTCCGAGAACCGACTAAACCGTAGCTCTGATACCACCAAATGTAACATCCCCTTACCTGATACCGTCACCAAAGTCGAGCATGAGGAGTTAACGAACTTAAATTATCACTTAAACAATTTCAAACAATTTATTTCACCTTTCGTAATAAACTACCCATCTGCGTCACAGTCGCTAAAAAAATCATATCTCGAGTTACGAAACTCAAAATTAAAATCCATAAATTTTCCCTGAAAATAGACTCATATATCTATTTACTAATTTTTTCCAGATTTTTGGTCAGGCCAATTAGTACAGTTTATTAGTTAAAGTTTTTCCTGTTTCAGTGTTTGACTACTCTGACCTCTACTTACTACGAATCACTTTCTCTCTGTACAGAATTTAGATGACTATGCCGTTTGTTTCTATTAACATTAGACTCAATAAGGAATCTATACATATAAAGTATGACTCCTAATTATTTTTTTACAATTTTTAGTGAATTTATAAAGTCATAATAGGGGATTCAGAAATTGCTCTAACCCTATTCCACCAAAACTCAAATTTCTCATAAAATACAACTCATTTACCTATTTTGTTTCTTCCATATGAAAATGGACTTAATAAGCTTCAATTTCACATTTTATTCATCAACTAATTCTGTCTCTAATATTTTTAGTGATTTTTCAAACTCACGTCATTGCTGTTGTATGATACTATTTTATAACAAATTTCACTTTTTTATGAATTTCCATGGATTAGATAGCACATTAAGTATACATACCAAATATGATCTTGATTAGCCATTCCAATGGCTAATCATTACCAAAAATTTTCTTACCACCCAATATCCATATCATAAGATCATATACACAAAATGATTATAATGCTATACATGTCATACTCAAAATATACAAGCCATTATACCAAAATGGTCCACGGATAGTGTGAGCGAGCCTCCGACCATTCCCAATTTTCGATCTGGCTTGTTAAAACTATAAAAAATGGAAAGGAGGGAGTAAGCACAAATGCTTAGTAAGTTCACATGTAAATAGCAAGTAACATAATCATGCAATCCAACATAAAACAACATTTGTATAAAAATCACTAAGACATTCATGTTACATTTGCATTTTCTATCTTACCACGATTTCATCATACCAAGTTCTCAACCCAAGGGTTTAAGCGCATACCTATCCAAATTTTCTCATTCACCACACTTATCAACATGTCACCTTCGTCGTAAGTATTCTCCTTATTCACTTAAGATTCACTCGTTAAACACATCGGAATATAATTTGGATACAGAGATTGCATGCACATATGTCCCATACCCGCAGTTTGTTGCATGCACATATGTCCCATACCCGCAGCTAGGCAAACTCAATAGCCTGCGGAAATTATGTAGCCAAGCTACCATGTAACCCGCCCATAAGCGAACTCGAACTCAACTCAGCGAGCTCGGGCATTCTCATCCATAAGTGAACTCGGACTCAACTCAACGAGTTTGGATGCCTAGTTACATCTCACGAGCTCGAACTCAACTCAACGAGTTCGGAACTCAAATATCCTAATGACATGTAACTTGTATCCTAATCTATTCCCAAGGTTCAAACAGGATTTTTCTCAATCACACATCTTTGCTGTCTTCCATGAAATGTCGAAACTGATACTTGATATCATTTCATATTTATCAAGTAGCTCACATAATTTGCATATTACTAAATAATAATCCACAAAGCATAATATTTCATGATAATAATCATCATATCATATAAATAACATTAAATTACTTAAAATGACAATTATGTTACTACATTTACACATGAACTTACCTAAGTACAAAATGTTAGAAATCGAGCCTATTCCTCGTAAACTTTATTTTTCCCTCGATCACGACTCGAATATTGTTTCTCTTGATCTAAAATAACAAATTTAGCTTATTAAATACTCACATTTATTAAAATAGTCATTGACTCAAACTTTGGAAAAATTACATTTTTGCCCCTAAACTTTTACATATTTGCACTTTTTCCCCAAGGCTCGGAATTAAACTTCATCCTATTTTATTATGTGTTATGACATGCTGATCATTTTTCCCTTCTATGGCAACATCAAATTCTCACTCTAACATGTACTTATGAGCATTAGGTATTTTTACCGATTATGTCATTTTGCTCGCTTTCACGTAAAATCGCTTAGCAAAAATTGTTTAACACAATTTCTAGCTTCATATTCTACCATAAAACATCAAAATAAAAACATTTCACCTATGGTTATTTTTCCAAATATAAACCCTAGGTTAAATTATTGCTAGAATAAGCTTAATCAAGTTACCGGGACTCTAAAAACGTAAAGAACATTAAAAACGGGGCTAAAATGGACTTACAATCGAGCTTGGAAGTTTGAAAAACCCTAGCTACGTCTTCCTCATGTGAAATTCGGCCAAGGGGTTGAAGATGGATAAAAATTGGCTTTTAATTTTGTTTTTAATTCATTTTAATAACTAAATGACCAAAATGCCCTTAATTAAAAACTATGGTGTTTTATCTTCCTTTAGGTATTTTTGTCCAAACTAGTATAATGGTCTAATTACTATCCAAGGACCTCCACTTTAAACACCCATTACTCACAAGTACTTAGTACCTTTGTGAACTAGAACACACATTTTACAACTTTTGCAATTTAGTCCTAAATATCAAATTGAACCCTCTATCGATAAAATTTCTAAACGAAATTTTCACACAATCATGAAATCATGACATAGACCTTAAAATGATAATAAAATAATTATTTCTATCTCGAATTTGTGGTCCCAAAACCACTATTTCGATTAGGCCCTAATTCGGGATATTACAATGTGTCACACACGGCTAAGACACACGCCCGTGTCTCTGCTCGTGTGGAAAAAAATAGGTTATTTACCAAGCCATCTTGCCACCCAAATTTGCATACGCCTACACCAAACCAAATGGCACCAAACATGACATAAATAAATATTCATCCAATATCAAATAAGCTTAATTCATGCCATTTCAATACTAACAAATACAAGGCACACAAATACCAAAATATGCCATAAAATTTTATACCAAACCTCACTTTCACAAATCATCAATGTGGACACTTCCAATTATGCATCATTTAGTCTAAACTCATAAGCATACCAATTCTCAAATATCAACCATTTACCACAATCACTTGCATAGCAATTATCAACACAAGACAAAGGCCATTTGCATATATATACAAAACCAAATCAACCAAAATAAGCCAACTCTCATGGCTATATACAAAACCAAACACTAAAGATTTACAAGCCAATCCAAATGGCTAAATTTATTACTATCATATTTACCAAAATGACCAAAACTCCTATACATGCCATATAACCAAAATACATAGATTCAAAAGTACTAAAGTGATAGCTTGATAATGTGATGAGGTCTTCGACAATTCCCTAATCCAAGCTAGCTTTGATTTCACTATAAAACACGGAAAAATAAACAATGTAAGCTATAAAGCTTAGTAAGCTCGTATGAAAAAATAAGCAATGCTCACCAATCAATTACCATTCAAGAATATGAATATAACATACTACAAAACATTTAATCACAATGTTAACATATATCCAATCACAAAATTAACCATGAATTCACAACTTCCATAGATTCAATGCTTATATAGTTTTCGTACATACCTGTACTGATACATATATATTTCCCACTATTTCATATTTTCAATATACTCGTTGAATCATTCAGAATACTATCGGATACTCGGGAATCTCGCACCCTAAGTGCCAATACATAGTAGAAGCTATCTCAATCTCATATCACATATAATGCTCACTCTCGAGCTAACAACAAGTCTGCTCACACAAGCTAACACTCAGCCACTGATAGGACGTATGGACCAGCACCCAATCACATAACCTTTAATGACATGTCATTCGTATCCTAATCTATTTCCTAAGGTTCAACCGCGTGTAATATCCTGATTTTGGGCCTAGTCGGAATAGTGGTTTCGTGACCACAAAATTCGAGATAGAAATAATTATTTTATGATTATTTTGAGGTCTATGATATGATTGCATGATTGTGTGAAAATTTCGTGAAGAAATTTTATGCATAAAGTGCTTAAATTGAAATTAGGGACTAAATCGAATAATTTGTAAAACTTGCATTCTAGAAGTTTCTAGTATGAAATTGTTTTGAAATATTAATTAGAAGGTCTTAAATAGCAATTTTACCAATTTCTAATTCTATGGACAAAAATTGGACATGGATGGAATTTTTGGAAAGTTTAGTAGTAAGGGCATTTTGGTCATTTAGGGGTAAAAATGAATTAAAATACAAAATTAAAAGCCAATTTTGCTCATCTTCAACCCCATGGCCGAATGCAGCAAGGAGAAACCATGTCTAGGGTTTTTCCAGCTTCCAAGCTCGATTGTAAGTTCGTTCTAGCCTCATTTTTAATGATTTTTACGTTTTTAGAGTCCCGGTAGCTCGATTAAGCTTATGCTAGCAATAATTCAACCTAGGGTTCATATTTGGAAAAATACCCATAGGTAAAATTTGTGTATTTTGGTGTTTTATGATAGAATATGAGGTTTTAAATTATGTTAGACAACTTGTACTACTCGGTTTTAAGTGAAAACGAGCAAAAAGGCTTAATCGGTAAAAATACCTAATAGTCATAAGTACATGTTAGAGTGAGAATTTGATGTTACCATAGAAGGGAAAAATGATCAGCATGTCATAAAACATAATAAAATAGGCTGAAGTTTAATTTACGAGCTTTGGGGCAAAAGTGTAAATATGCGAAAGTTTAGGGGCAAAATTGTAATTTTGCCAAAATATGATTTTGGGTCAATTTGTATAATGTGAGTCCTAATTAGACTATATTTTAAATGATAGAGCAAGGAAAACTAAAATTCAGGCTAAAATGGGGAAAATACCAAGTTGTGGACGAAATGGTAAAAGTAGCCATTTTCGCATACGAGGTAAGTTCATGTGTAAATGTAGTAACATAATTGTCATTTTAAGCAATTTAATGTTGTTTATATGATATGATGCTGATTATTATCATGAAATATTATGCTTTGTGGTTATTTTCGAATAAAATGCAAATTATGTGTATTAATTGTTAAATATAAAGTACTACCGAGTATTGGTTTCGGTATTTTACGGAAGATGGCAAGGAGATGTGTTCGAGGAAAATCCCGTTTGAACCTTAGGAATAGATTAGGATACAAGTGACATGTCACTAGGATGGTTGAGCATCCGAACTCGTTGAGTTGAGTCCGAGTTCACTTATGGATGCGAATGTCCGAACTCGTTGAGTTGAGTCCAAGTTCGTGAAATGTAACTAGGCATCCGAACTCGTTGAGTTGAGTCCGAGTTCACCTATGGATGCGAACGCCCGAGCTCGTTGAGTTGAGTCCGAGTTCACTTATGAGCGGGTTACATGGTAGCTTGGCTACATATGTGGCACTTATGCGCAAACTTTCCATGTATCCGAATTATATTCCGATGTGCTCAACGGGTAAAATTCTACTCAAATGGAGGAATACTCGAGATGAAAAGGACGTATTGGTAAGTGTTGTGAAATGAATACTTTGAACAGGTATGTACTTAACCCTCGGGTTGAAAACTCGATATAACAACAATATGGTAAGATGATAAATGAAAATGTGATATGAATGTCTCGGTGATGATTATGCAAATGATGTTTTATGTTTGCGTATATAGTTGTGTTACTTGCTATTTACATGTGAGCTTACTAAGCATTTATGATTACTCCCTCCTTTTCATTCCTTGTAGTGTTGACAAGCCAGCTCGGAAATCGGGAACGGTCGGAGCCACACTCACACTATCCGTATACCATCTTGGCATAATGGCTTGTATATTTTGATTATGGCATGTATAGCATTATAATCATTTTGTATATATGGTCTTATGATATGGTTATTGAGTGGTATGGAAATGCTTGGTAATGATTAGCCATTGGAATGGCTAATCATGATCATATTTGGTGTTATGTATGCTAAATTGCTAGCTAATCCATGGAAACCATGAAATAGGTAAAGTTTACCATAAAATAGATTCAGACAGCAACAGTGATATGAGTTTGAAAAATCATTAAAAATAGTAGAGATACAATTAGATGATGAATAAAATATGGAATTGAAGAATTATGAGTCTATTTTCATATGGATGGAACAAAACAGGTATATGAGTTATATTTTATGAGATGTTTAAATTTTTGTGAAACAGGTCCAGAGCGATTTCTGGATCCCCTGTTCATACTTTGGAAATTCACCATAAATTGTTCAAAGATAATTATAAGTCATGATTTATATGTACAGATTCCGTATTGAGTCTAGTTTTATTAGAAACAAACAACATAGTCATTGAAACTCTGTACAAGGAGATTTCTAATTCGTAATAGACAGAGGTCAGAGCAGTCGAACCCTGAAACAGGGGAGACTTTAACTAATAAACTGTACTAATTTGCTAGACCAAAAATTCTATAAAAAAATTATTAAATAGATATATGAGTCTAGTTTTAGAGAAAATTTATGGAATTGGATTTAGAGTTTTGGAACTCGAGATATGAATTTTTAAGCGACTGTGACGCAGATTGCTAGCTTGACTGAAAATTTTAAAAATAAATTGTTTGAGCTGTTTAAGTAATGAATTAAGTCTGTTAACACCTCGTGTTCGACTCCGGCGACGGTCTCGGGTACGGGGCATTACACCGCGATTTCTCATTGCCAAATCGTTGTCGAACATATCGACAATGTTGTATACATAATATATTCAATATTAAAGCGTTTAAAACACAATTATAATAATGCTTATTAACATACGAACTTACCTCGAATGCAAAAACGATGAAACGAGTCGATTAGTCCAAAACATTATTTTTCCCCTGATCTAAATCCGAATTTCGCTTTTCTTGATCTAAATATTATCAAAATTAACTTATTTAATTATCACTCTATTCAATTTAGTCCAAAATACACATTAAGGCAACTTTACACTTTTGCCCTTAATATTTCAACATTTTTACAATTTAGTCCTTATCTCATAAAAATACAAATTCATATTCAACTTATACCCATGCTAGAAAAATTCCAATTAAGTCCCTAGCAACCAATATTTTTCATTTATTTCACAATTTAACCACAAAATTTTAACATTTCTCAATAAATCCCTAAATGACAATTTTGTCAAAAATCACTATACAAATGTTGTTTATCTAACAACAAGCATATATTTTCTATAATCAAACATCAAAATATACTCATATTTATCCATGTAAAAACCTAAACCTTTAACAGTTTTGTAAAATAGTCCTTGGGCTAGTTAGATTAAGCTGCAACGATATCAAAAACATAGAAATCATTAAAAACAAAGAAAAAATCATACCTAAATGGGAAATGATATCATGACCGAATGTTAAGCCCTATCTATGCCTTCATATCTTGTTAAAATCGGCTAAGGACGAAGATGGACACAAAAATCATGGTTTTGTTTTATTTTAATTAACATTTATTAACTAATTTACTTATATAACCTTAAAACATAATAAAAAGTTCAAGTAAACCAATCCTGTAAATGTCCAATAACACACTAATGGTCTAATTAACACTTAAGGACCTCCACTTTAAAGTTATATAGCTATTATACACCTTTATCTATTAAAACTCAAGTTTTACACTTTATGCGATTTAGTCCTTTTTATCAAATTAAACACTTAAACGATAAAATTTCTTAATGAAAATTTTACACAATCATATTATCATACTTTTAACACTAAAATAATAATAAAATAATTATTTTGACCTCATATTTGTGGTCCTAAAACCACTGTTTTGATATGACTAAAAACGAGCTGTTACATGAATAACATGAGCGGCTAAATCCCTTTAGGGAAATTAATGAGTGGATGGGGATGTAATTAACATGGATTTAGGGTTTTCCTGGGAGGGTTAGCTGGTATAGATTATGTGTTCTTAAACCCTAAGCTTGACATCCCTAAGAAGTTATCATAGGCTAGACAAGGTCGGGAGATAAGTCGAATCGAGTAAATCCTAATATATCCTGGTTAAGAAAGTGAGGTTAGAAGATAAGTGAGTATCAACCAATCGATTAGTTAATTAGTGGTCGGGAGGAAATAACTAGTTAATCCATAGCTAATTCACCCTAAAAACCTATTTCAAAGTTAGTTACAAACCTTGAAACAAGTTAATCTTTCTGATTGGTTTATTGATTTTTATCGTTAGTTATTATATATTTATTTTCATTATTTATTTTTATCTCAAACTATTTATTTTATGGTTCATCATAATATAGGAATTAATTACTACTACTTAGACTTATTATTTTAAAAATGTTTTCAGAATTTATTCCGTTCTCCCTTGAGTACGATCCTTGGAATACTTCTCAGTATTTCATTTTACTAACTATATTACAATTTGACCCGTGCACTTGCGAAAACTATCATTCTAAATTCTTATATATTTTTGGTGTTATAGTTTACCATAAACAATAACTCATTTATAGGCGATCAGTGGCCACGAGTTGCTTGGTCTCGAACGAGCAATTTATCGCAATCATTTGTTGATAGTGATCATATTAATCATTAAGAAGACAAAATTGTGGCAATGAGATAAAATAGGATTGTATTGAGTGGACAGATTTAACTCAAAGGAATCAAAGATATCATATGAAGGTAACAAACACATGACGAGGCCATTAGGGAAAGGAGTTGGATGAATTCCTTTTGTAAATAGTATACAATAAGGAGTTTTCAATCATGGTACTTCTTGTGGACTGGCTCTATGATTAAGTAAATTGTGAATTATCGGAATGATGCTTCTGGATATAATTGCAATTAATAGAGTTTAATTGTATATGTCTGATTAGTCTCTCCACCAGCTCAACAAAAGCTCGATCAGACTGCATTTGAATCATAAGGAAATTCTATGACTTTAGAAATAATTTAATTGATTCGATTTATTCGATGTGGAATTAAATTAGACAGTCATGATAATTGTTCAACGAGAAATTTTGATTAAAAAATTTTCATGAAAATTTAATTTGGAAAATCTTAATGATTTTTTGGGACAATTAATTTTGATCAAGTAAACTTAAATTAATCAAATTAATTAAAATTAATATGATATTTTGGAAATTAATTTTCAAATTAGACAATTGGCCCAATGGGTAATTCAACCTTAAAATTGGACTTAAGATCGAAAATTAGGTTTGGGAACCAAAATTAAGATCCAGAACCAAAACTAGTCAAACCGGGCAAGGTTGTGAAACTAGGTCAACGGCCCAACCGATGGTTGGATCGGACCAGTCGGGCCATCACTAATCTGAATTGAACCGGCTTGGGGTGTCTTACGTGCGATGGCACCATTGAACACAGGGAAGCTGACGGTTGTGATAGCAGTATTCTAGTGGCTGGCAAATGGTCAGTGACGGTGGTTCTTCAGCGATTGAGCAATGGAAGAATTACATTCTTACTAGGACTACCAGATAATTTGATTTCAGATTAACTATTCCAAAATAATATTATTTTAATAATTTTAATATTAAATTAGATTAAATACTTATCTTAATAGTATTTTAATAATTTAATATTAAAGTGATTATCTTAATATTAAATTCAATCTAATATTTATCTTGTAGATAAATGTTCTATTAATTTAATAGATTTAATATTAAATTTAACATAATATTTATCTTGATAAGTATTATACTAATTCAATATTAAAATAATTAAGTTTAATTATAATTGAACTCTTTAAACTCTCCATATATAAAGAGAGTCATGGGTCATTATTTGACACACATTTGAATTCAAGAAAAAGTTGTAGAGAGAAAATTTTTTTAAAATTTATTTTAGAAAATTTTGAGAGATATTTTTCATATTTATAACTTGACCCTAGAATTTTAAAGAAATTACGAAATTGTCCCATTGGTAATTTTGTGGAAAATTTTCTTATTTGAAGCGAACCTATACTTAGCAAATGTGAGCTTAAAGATAGCAAAGAAGACTACTCGGTTGAAACATTTATCCTAGGCAAATCGAAAAGGTACAATTTTGATTAAGTGTTTATTACATTAGATATCACAACCAAGTTCTTGGGTTTGGAAAAATAAAAATAAAAATTTGGTTTTTCCTTTAAACTTATTTTTCGCTACGTTTTCCAAACTCGATTTTTCAATAATTGGTATGAAAGCCAAGTTGTGCTCTATTTACAGGTATAAACAAATAATCAAAATAGAATTCTCTTCTTCTTGAATGATTTGATTACATAGAAAGTGTTATTCTTTAGATATTATGCATGTTTTGAGTTATATATGAGAATGTATGCGATATTATATATTTGCTATATAATTTTTTTTTGTCAAGGTTGTGATTCTTAGGAAATAGGTCGTGGACTATCATCTCCATGTAGTATTTTTCAAAATTTATAATTTTCTTGTAAGCCAGATACGGACATAAGACATAAATGTAGATGGCGATTATAGACCCAAGGAATCCCTTAGGGCGAAAAATTGTATAATTTTTATTTTTCATGTAACACCCCAAAATAGGAACTAGGAGTTTTAGGGGTATTTTAGGAATTTTGGCCTAGACGAGCTCGGAATTTCATAAGGTTGGTACTCGATAATGTTTTTGACTATGACATCTTAACTGTTAAACCAATTTTTGAAAAAGTGTTCTAGAAACCCTTAATTTTAGAATAAGGACTAATTTGGAACAAAGACAAAATTAGTATGCATTTTTGTTGCAATTTTACCATTTCGTAAAATTGAACCTATTTCTTCATTCTTCAACATGTTGTCAGGTCAGTTTCTTTTCCCCTTCATTGTGCTTGTCGCCCCTTGCTATTCCTTTGATCTTTAACTTGATTTTTTATTCCCAAATCACAACACATTGATTTCCTATCATTCCTAAGTCATTTACCATAAAAAATCCCCAAGAAAAACACTCAAAACTCAATAGATTTCATCATCTTCATCAAACGTAGGTTTTCCAGATTTTCGTTAAAACTCATTCATTCTTCCAACAAAGGTAATCATTCATGTATCCATTGGTTTTTAATGTTACTTAGACTCTAAAACTGAATTATTAGCCCTCAAATTGCATATTTTAGATAAAAGCCAAAAATTGAACCATTAATGGTGGATTTTTGGATTTCGAGTCAAACTTGGTTTCAAAGTGTTTTCCAACTTTTTTAGCATGATTAGAAGGTTTTTAAACTAACCTTGATGTTTCGTTAATGATTTCTCATATTTTAATGCATTTTGTGAAAATTGCCTAAAAGATGTCGAAAAATATCGATACCATGAATTGAGTAGTTTGAAGGTTGTGAATTAGGTGTAGATGATTAATTAGATTAATAGAACTGATTTTAGGCAAAAAGGTTGAGTATAGATCGAGATATTAGTATTTAAATTTTGTTATGTTAATAGTTTAAGTAACATGGAAACTTAGCTTAAAGCTTGTGTGTTAGTTGCTTTAAGTGAATTTTTTGTTGATATTTGACTGTGGTTATTGTATGATTTATGTGTGCAAAGCTTTGGATTCATTAAAGCTTGCTACGAGCTAGGGAAGCGTTAGTTGAACTTTCGATTTTTCGGCAAAAGCATAAAGTAATGAGTGTATGGAATTGCTACTCGTAAACACAAGTCATGGTTATTTGGGAGTTTAAATGTAGCCTAAACCCCTACTCTAAGTTCTGAGTGTAAGTTTCCTTAAATCTATAATTATCTTGTAATTTTGTGGTTATATATTGTGCATGAAATGTAGTATAGTGACTAATGTGTGAAGTGCAATTATATTGATGAGATATATATGTTAAATGACTATGCTAGTATTTTGCAAAAGATGCTAATATGCAGTGATAATGCACAGATAATCGGTAAGTAATATGTGTTGTTTTCAGATATTTTGGCCTTGTGATCATTGGAACCATTGGATATAGTTGGCATCCCATAGGATTGTAAGGACTCACTTATATGTTTAGTGGTTTTGGGCGTCGAGGCCTTAGGACATGTTTAGAGGGATAAGGGAATGCGACCTAAGCTCCATTCAACAGAACATGTGAGGGGAAGTGAGGAGAGTGTTAGCTAAATGCTTCATTTTTTGGGACATGTTTGACTTTATGAGTCTATGTGGTGTAATGGAGATCCATGTATTCGATATGTGACGATAGAGCTCACTATATTTTTCATAACGCAAGTGTCATCTTATCCCAATTTATCATATTTTATGTAATTGTGTAGATTATGTTCTATGCTTGAATGAGTATGTATTCATTATGAGAATAACCTATTAGACTATGTATAATTTAACTACATGATGTTAGACTTAAGAATTTGGTACTTGTGAATAGATGCTTGATTGTGTTGCATGAGGACATGTTTGCATGGTGGAAATTCTTGCATTCACTGAGCTTGTTAAAGCTCATCCACTCTTTTAAACATATGCAAATTAGTGACGTCACGGTGTGGACAGTTTGGTTTCCTAGAGAGTAATCCAAAGAAGACGGGTTATTTATCGTAGGTGCTTTATTATTTATTTTCGCATTAGGGAAGTAGGCAATGTGGTAGAACCTTTTTGAGTTGTTGATCTTTAAACATTTTGATTTGGCTTATATGAATTTCATGATATTTTTATGTTAGAATATTTAAACATTGATGTTGGCATGATGATATTAGTTTGGACTCAATTTTGGTATTTTGTGATGTTGATTAAGCCGTATGAACGGTTATTTAACTTAGTACTTGATGCATGTTGTTTAGGAACTATTTGAGATGAATTTTTTTTTTCTATGTTGTATTTTAGCTCCAGTAGCAGAGGTATCAATATTGGGCTTTAAAAATTGATACCCCTATGAATTAAAACATACAGGAAACAAAATAGAGATTTGATATCAATACCTTAGCCCAAGTATCGATACTCGGGGAAGAAATATCGATACTTTATTCGGTGGTACCGATATTTTTTGATAGTTGGGTTTTTAATCGAGAAACAGTATGCTCATTTGGTATCGTTTTTCCAAGTGGTATCGATACCACTTAAGGAACATATCGATACCTGGATACATTTTTATGAAATTTTGCTAATTAGCCCTTATGCATGATACTGGCAGTATGTATGACCAATTAACAAAAGATTTGCATGTAACATTATTAATTAACTATTTGGACGACTTATAACTTATTCGGTTTAACAAAAGATGATAATTTTGCTTACATCTAGTAATAATTTTGCTTACATCTAGTTTCCCAATTGATGTACATGAGACAAGACAGTGGTGTGGCATCCTACATCTGGGCTTGCCGACTAGGCCGGGTATAGGGTGTTACATTTTATTTATTTTCTAGAAATAGAACCATAAAAATCTTGGCTGAAAATTTTATTTTAATTATTCATCTCCTTATATATATATTTTATAATTGTTTATAATATTATATTATATTATATTATATTATATTATATTATATTATATTATAATTTTGATATATATATGTATGAGATGATCCACAATTAATCGATTAAATATAAGAAGTGTGGGACTTATTTAGGTTATTCGATTGTTGCGAGAAGTGTGGTAATGAAAAGGTGTATGTCTAGGATTGGCTCTGGTAAGGAAAGACTTTGCTTTTAAGTGGTCAAATATGACTCACCTCCCTTTTTTTTTGGACCTTACCTGGTGCACGGTGCACGGTTCACATTTACTTCTTCAATTTTTCCCTTAAAAGAAAAAATGTAGAGAACCAAAATTGTTTGTTTTTAGCACTGATTGATTCTTATGAATAAATGAATGTGAATATTATAAAATTTTCATAGCATGTCAAGTATATATTGGAAGCATGTCATATAGACTAGGTAAGAATGACATTAGGACTATTGTATGATCATTCTTGAAATTTGGGATAAATCTTGCATGTTTTTTAAAATATTAAGTGGGAGAAGGTCATTGAACAAGACGAATGGCCTCTGTAGATAGTCTCTAAGTGATAGTATGATAAAGCTTCGAGTCAGTTCCTACCCTAGCCCTAAGGTAAACTTTATCATATGGGTTCATTGGATGTGATTTTCTTTTAAGGACAACTAATCATGCATGACTTTTAATGAGATTGTCCCAAGATGACTCAAAAATGAAAGCATGTTCATATTGGTGTTGAGTCAATGGTTACGCGCTCAAGATCGTCTCTTATTAAATAGTTTCCCAAGAAATGATATTTAAGCTAGAGATGATGGTCAAATGTTAAACGGCTGTTAGTTTGTGTGGAGTCTTGAGAATTAAGATTCACAAACTAGTTGAATGTAATCCATGTTTTTGCTAGTTAATCATAAGACCCAAAGGCGACATGATTGATGGTGTGAGAATGATCGTAGCAATGGAAAAATGTTTTTCAAGGTTTTAATATAAGATGCATGCATCATACTGCATTCTTGATATGTTGCTAGTTAATATGTTTTTTCTAGTTAATCATAAGACCCAAAGGCAACATGATTGATGGTGTGAAAATGATCGTAGCAATGGAAAAATGTTTTTCAAGGTTTTAATATAAGACGCATGCATCATACTGCATTCTTGATATGTTGTTAAAATGAAAATATTTGCTTAATACAAAGATAGTAATTAGTGAATCTTTATTATTTTTCAGTTCAAATATGTCTCCTACTCCTCTTATTAGCATTCTTACTAAGAACAAATTGAATTGGATAACTTTCGAGAATGAAACAAAAATTCATCCTTGACGAATCGTGTTCACCTAAAGCTCAGCCTAAAGCGAGAAATCGCTAGAGAAATTCTGACTTGATTGCTCGATGTTATATGTTAGCTAGCATGGGAATTTTGTTGCAAAAGTAACACGAGAATTTTCTTACTACAAAAGAGATCATGAAAAATTTGGAGGATTTGCTTGGAGGTCAAATTGCATTGGATTGACAATCCGGTATTACAAATTTGATGAACTCTCAACAAAAACCTGACATTCCAATCAAAAAACATATGCTTAAGCTTATGGGACTCTTTGAAGAAGCAGAAGACAATGGGGCTAAATTAGACGTGAACACTCAGATTGAAATAGTGTTCAAATCCTTGACCAAAGAGTTCGCTGGCTTTAGGGCCTCTTATAACTTGGGGAACAAGGTGCTTACCTTGACTCATCTCATGAAGGAATTGCAATCCTATGAATTGGTGTTGAATGGGGGTAAGCTGGTTCAGGAGAAACTTGAGACAAACTTAGTTGTGGGCCCCTCGTCCTCTAAGGGGAAGCAGAAAGCTAAGGGAAAGAAGAAATTGATTACGTCTTTGGTTCCACCTTGTATGGATAGAAGAAGACTAAGAAGTCAAAATATCCTAAAAAGATCAAATGTTTCTTTTACAACAGGAAAGGGCACTTCAGATCAAACTATAAGGAGTATTTGGATTACCTAGCCAAAAAGGGTAAAGGTATGGAACTCTTTATGGTTGAAGCTTGCTTAGTGATCAATTGACAACTGGGTTATTAATTCTGGAGCCACAAACCATATGTGTGTTTCTTTACAGGGGCTCAACGAAATTAGAAGTCTGCGTGACAAAAGCCTCTCGTTGCGGATCGGTGATGAGAGCTATATTTCAGTCAAAGCAATGGGAGAAGTTATTTTACATTTTTGATAATTTTAGAAAGATTGTTTTAAAGGATGTATTTTATGTACCTCGTTTTAAGATGAATTTAATTTTTGTAGCATGTTTATTTTATAACAGTTATTCCATGATATTCAATAAAGGGATTGCTATTCATAAAATCATTATTTAATCTGTAATGGATGCGATGAAAAACAATCACTATTTTATCAAACCAAATAACTACTCGATGCTTCAAACTGAAATGGTGAATAAGAAGCTTAAAACTTCTCACTCTAATGAGGGATACCTATGGCACTTACGACTTGGTCATATTAACCAAGAAAGAATCATTAGACTTATGAAATATGATCCTAAGGATGCTTAAGTATGGTTTTTTATTCATTTTTTTAAAACTTTTTGAACTTTATTTAATATTTTTATAAATTTAGTTAATATTTTACAAATTTATAAAAAATTATTTGTTGTAGTATTTTTTAATATTCTTTTAAAAAAAACAAGCTTTGAAACAAATGACCAGAACAACTATATGTCCAAATTCATTCCAACATCCCTTTAATTTTTTATTTTTTAAAAAAAATTATTTTTGCTGACGTGACAACACCGTTAACTGCCATGTTAGCGCTATAACAGTGAACGTTAGTCAAAAGACTTATTTGATCAGTTTTATTAGTTTGGGGCTTGATTGGGTGCAAAAAGTTCGAAAGGGCTTAATTGATTTTTTTTTAAAAATATTTGAAGGCCAAAAATACCATTAAACCAAGTATTTGGTGAAGAATTGAACATTGAACCCCAAGTTTTTTTGGTTTCATTTTCACAAGCATAATTTTTTGTAGATGATACGGAGACCGAATTCAACATTGGATTCACTCCAAATTCGCTGCAAATTATAACATCCAAAACCATAAAAAGTTGATGGGATATAATTGAAACGAAGAAAAAAGAGCGGATAGGATATTTGGCCCCAGGAGAATAATTATGAGACCAAAAAACTAGATCATGGATTATACATTTACATAATATAAGAAGTCCTTTAATTGCAAGGAAAGCTTAGTTTCAGTCCCTAGGGAATGTAGTTCGTAATTGTAATGCAAGCCACATAATCATCCTAAGAATACAGCAATTTTGAGATAGCAATAGCTACAAACAAACTTTTGAAAACAATAATCCTCTGCGATTGTGACTGCTTTAAGCAATGATTACAAGGAAAAAGAATTATCAGCATTTACTAACATAGCATTCTCGTATTCGCATATGAACATGAAAAATTAGATATATTCATTCCATATAGGGTATTAGGAAACAACAGTCTCACTTGATTTCACTGGTTCTGGTGAGTTTCTTCTGGGTTCTTTCCTTTGCCTCTAAGCATGTCAGTGACCCTCATGATTCGCATGAATCTGGTATCCTCTGCCGCTGCTGGTGATGCTGCAGATTGCAGAGCTTCAACTGGTTCAGTTGGTGATTCCGTAATTTCTTTCTTGCCTAGCAGCCCACCTTCACCAAAAAAGCTAGTCACTGACGACGCAATCCCGAGGTGCGCTCCCATCACCTTACTTAAAGCCTCAAAAGTCCCACCTGACCGTTCTTTCAATATTATTTCAAGGGCTTCTTTGTGTGCCGGATCTAGTGCATCGGGGTCTTTTAATAAGTTCTGTATGGTGGGGAGGAGGAAATCACGGATGCTATTTGCAGAAAGATCTGCTACCCAAAAAAGAAAAAAGAAAAAAGAAAAAAAAACAAGAAAAGAAGGATAAGCACCAACATTACATCAAAAGAAACCTTATTTTTAAATGCAAATATCTATGTACACAGATGAACCATCTGAGAGGAAACAGAATAAACTATTACAAATTAAAAGCAGCAATATTTTATGTTTCCTTCTTGTTGCTGGATACTGTACTGAGAAAAGTTCAATCCAGGCACACACGAATTAATGCATGACCAGAGAGCATCACTATGAGAAGGCATCACTATGAGAAGGTTTGATCTGTGTCCAGCATGGAAATGAATCCGGGAGGAAAAAGCCTCCAACAAGGTGTTCGAAGGAAAATTTTGAAAAACGTATTCTTACAACAAACATAATATGATTATTTTATAAGAAGAAACATTTAAGGGAACCTGGAAATAAATGATAAATTAATTGCAGTAATCATTATTACTCCTTTCTGACATCCTACCAACATGCATGATGTTCATGGTTTTAAACTGAGATTTATCAGTATCTCTGGGAAACCATTAACTTATGATGAGACCAGAAATAAAACCAAGAGAGGCATTTGAACCCGCTGCCCCCAGGGCAGTGCATCTTGTCCCCTTGGTTTTAGTGGACTTTCACTCTCCCCTCACCCTTCTATTTTTAGTGATGACAATAACGGAGAACAGAGAATGGGAGAAATATTGTCCCCAGCAAATAAGACAAGCAAACCTGTAGCATCCAGAGCACGAATAGCTTCACAAAATGCATTAGCTCTCTGCCGACGACGCATCACATCCGTTGAAGAAACAGGTGTGTTTGTCAGTTGGAAAATCTTGGACAAAAGATGTAGATCACGTTAAGGAAACAATGGGTTCTCGCAATAAATGGACAGTGGCAACCACCACAATGGCTAAAATAAAATACACAAACTCAATGACAGAAATTCTAAAAAATTGATTTGCACATGAAAGTCAAAAGGATATAATCCCTAAGTCTCTCCGTTGTATGTGGAACAGCTACCACTAATGAACGGACCACAGCAATAGTTGCTTCAAGGGATCCATCTTCAAGAAAAGCATCCATTTGAACACGTATTTTATCAACAATCTGCAACATAATAAGTTAGAAAGAACAATTCATAGGAACTGCACCAGCATGAATCAGAACAAAAACCCTGTACCATATCATTTTTAAAATGTTGTGCCACAGCTCCAAATGCATCTATGCTTGCATACTTCACATTCAGGTTTTGGTCAGAGCCAAGAGTAATCAGGGCAGGGAGAACATGTGTAGACGCCACTTTTGCATCAATATACGGCACCTGTTAAATGAACAAGGTCAATATCTCTTATTATCAGATGTAGCGGGATCTATTTGTTTTTAAGGAAAGAGAAACATACAATGACTTTGAGTATATTGGCAGCACTGATCTTCATTTCTATATTGGAGCTTACAACCATTTCCCACAAGATATTGAATATCATGCCATGATGTTCTTCGAATGTGCTGTATTATTGAAGAATATTATTTGTGAAATGTTCAGCAATAAATAGAAAATAATTAGGACAAAGGTTCTTTCAATTACAAACCAAAGGAAGCGGACAGCATTAACAATATCCATGTTGTGTGTTGTAGACCGACTCTCCTTCGTGGCACCTTCCAGTAGCAGCTTTCTCAAGTAGTCAGCTAATTGTTGACGCTTACCAGGAGATCCTAGAACACCCGCCAAGAGAAGTGGTAGGACCCCTAGAATAGCAAGTCTCTCTGCCACAGCTGTTCTTGGTCTCAAACCTGCAACCAAGAAACAGTTATGGAATATGCAATGATTAAAGGTCAACAAGATTCTATGAATCCAATACCTTTGATTCTTGAATGAATGTTTGGAGGGAAAAACGTCAGATCTGCATCATCCCCAATTGCTATCAAGAATACAGGCAGCATTATGTGTATCAAATAAGAATCCCCAAAACATTCAGAAACAGCCAACAAAAACTGCAATAAAGTGATATAGATTAGAAACAAGAACAACGCATTATTTTCAATAGAACAAGCAATGCAAAGCAGAAGATGCCATTAAAAATGCATACTGAGCAAACTACCTTTGTCATTCGGATTCTTAAGTTATCTTCTTTCTGGGGTAACAAGCAGACCAGCTGTAGCAAACCAGAAAAGCAATCGACATGCACCCATTCAAATGCAGGCCATTCAACATGTCCCCTAGTAGGATATTAAAATTTATGAAAATCAAAATCTGCTCATAACTATGCCATCAAATATCTCATATGCTGATCCAAATGTCAGATATAAAAGGAAATGCAAGCCTGGAAAAAACAACAAAGAGAGCAAAAATTTACCCTGCATACAGTTCAAGTATGGAGCTGGACAACAATGTCCGATTTGAGTCCGAAACAGAGGAAAATGGGCAAGTCTCAATTGCTTTCTGATGAATAAAAGGAAGCAATTTAGCCAGCATTCTTAATGAAACATCAAGATTCCAACGCTCTTGTTCACCTAAAACACGAAGGTGGGACTCCGCAGACCCTTCAACACCAGAAAGAGGTGGGCAACGCTGAAAATATAGGTGGAATGATATTAAAATGTATAAGTATTGCAAACTGGAAATGTGGTAGTATTGGCTGGTAAGCAAGAATTGAAAGGACAAAATGCTACCTGAGCAGAGCCTAAGATATGAGAGAGTAGAACTCTCAAAATATGGTCTAACTTGTTTCCCCAATTTATTATTGCAGGAAGTAGTTCTTTTAGTGTTGTTTCAACCACCACTCCAGATGGATCACAGGCCAATTGGAACATCAACTCCTCAACCTATTGAGGAACAAATAAGACATTAAAGAATCTTTATCTATACTAGATTATAGTACACCCATGATGCGGGAGAAAAACAGAATTATGTGTGTATTTTTCTAGTTTTTTAATATAAAAGATACAAAAAGACAAAAACACCTTCAAAATGATATAATTTACTTTGTAAACCAATGATATTTTAGTCATTACTCAACTGAGTTGGTGCCTAGTTGACTCATGATACCAACTCAATTAAGGGCTTAATATATAGTATAGATATATATATACAAATAAATATATACTACCATACTCTATTTCTTTCAAGTCATGATATGATATTATGCTAAGGGCAAAAGGCTCCATTCCCTAGACCATGGGTCATCAACCTGTTCTAGAGCTTACACTGTAGCCAATTCTGTCAAGTCAGAATTTCTTCTCCATGATTGCCTTGAAGCATATTTAGTGAAGCTGACCTTGAAATATTTATCCATAAGCGGAAAGAGTGGGAGCAACAAGGCCAGGTTGTGTGCAGCAGCTTCTCGAACAACCGTTGCAGGATCTTCTATTAGTTGTTGCACAATAGATAGAATAAGAGAATCACGAATCTCAGGTCGGACAAATTCAGCAAGCTCTCCACATGATTGAGCAACCAGCAATCTACGCTCCTCATATGTATGATTTATCTGCATTTAGAAAACCAAAAAGAAAAGAGTGATATCACGCTACAACAAATATAACTGAAAAAACAAGAAATAAGCAGTACAGAAACTCACTTGTTCCCAGCACTGGGGAAGCAATTCTGTTTCTGTTCTCATCTCCCCCACATTTTTAGCAAGGTTAACACATGCCTTAAATGAAGTTGAAAAGACTTAGCAAAACTTGTAGCTATTGGATACTAAAACCTGATTCTTTGAACAGTAACATACATCCATTATAATTCGCCTTTGCTGCTCATCTGGACGTTTAATCAAATTGAAGAGTGTGTGTGTCAATGAATCTCGAGTGCTGCTATCTGGATGCCTCTCGATGGCACACATTATCAGCGGAAGAAGCTCCTACAGATAAATAAAATAAATAAGATAGACTGATAGATGTTCTAATAAAAGGTAATGTAGTCAGAAAGTGACCTCCCGATGATTGATCAAAACATATGGTACAATCTTAGGCAAGGCATCTGCAAGAATTTGAATAGTCGCCAAACCCTGTTAAATTTACAAAAGAAAACTCATCACCAGACATGATAGGTTTACTTGAATGTCTTCAACAGGAAAGATAAAAATAGAGCAGACACGGAGACAACTGCAAGGGTGGTGAATCTGGACGGTGAGACATGAAAAATATCATATCTTGCATTAGAGACTCTATGCACTCAATCTCCCCACAAAATCCAGAGAAGAGAAGCCCCTACTACCACCCTTGAGGATAAGGATATAATATCATAAAAACTTACCATATTCTCAGGAACAGGTTCACTGCCAAGGTTTTCAGAATTTAAATGCAACCTGCTATCTTCTGATGGTGGTTTCTCTTCTTGTTGAGATAGGTTTCTACCATCTGGGAAACCATCAGTACTGTTAGAAGGATTCATAATTGACTCTGGCAAATTTTCTTCAGGCTTGGGAGTGCTGTTGTCGAATGTTTGAACTGGCATTACCAGCGTGTTGCTGTCTACAACTTCTGCTGGTTCAATATGATGAGATATTTGAGTTCTATTTTCATCCATCTCCACGACTTTCTCTTCAGTCTGTATTGACTCTTTGTCACCACAGCTGGAATCAACTAAATCCGAAATATTTGTTTTTTCAGCCCTTAATCTTTCAATTTCCATCTGCAAAGACTTTATTTCTTCCTTGTAACTTTCTATAGCCTGGGACTGAGTAGAGTCAAGATTAGCAGCCACTGGATTTTGTAAAGAACTAGATCCTTCAATGTGCATTTTCAGAGATGTGATTTCAGCTCTACAATCATTCAGTTCCTTCCTTTGGTTTTCCAAGGCTTGCTTCAGATCTTGTGTCTGAAAAACATATGAAATCAATGTAGTAATCACCATTTTAGCATTATCAAGACCCGCTTAAAAGCAATTATATTAGAGAGAACTACCAGATTTTCCTTGTCCTTTAGATCCTTCTGAGTGGCTTCCAAGGATTTTGTTAATGCATTTATTTGACCTTCAGCCAATTCTTTGTTTTTCATCAAGCACAATTTCTCATGATTTAAACTCTCATTTGCCTCTTTTAGCGAGTCATTTTCTCGAATCATAGAAATTTTCTCCTGCAACAGAAGAGCATTACTGTCTTCAATGACAAGAAATTCACAGCAAGTAGAAAACTCTACATGAAGTGTAAGAACAAATATTGTTGAAACATTGATCCTTTATAATCATAACTGAACACTTCAAATGCCAAAGATACATTAAGTCAAGCAACATGCATCTACAACATAGGTAAGAAACATCTATAACAAACAATGTCAAAAACATCAAAATGTAACTAAAAAAAAGGTGCTCGTAGAGAAAGATATTGGATCAAGAATCTGTTCTTTTCTCTAATTGATATCTACAGGCATAGATATTTCCACAATGAAACAATTCCAAATGATAATAACGTATAATAAGTTTGAAGTGCTTTCTTAGTGAATATCACAACTGAGAGTTCAAGTTGATTTTATTGCATTCAGGGATTTGAAAGATATACAAACACAAGCATGCGACTGAAACAGTGCTTCCCATGAAGCAAAGTCAACAATAATAAAGGACAATAGATATAGAGTATAGAGATGAAATATGTTATTATTCAATATGAATAGTATAAACATCTCGCTTACCTCAGCAGCTTCTGAAGTTGAAGACAGGTACTGGTAATAATAATGGCGTAACGCATCAGGTACAGATGCTGGTGACTTTTCCCAAACATCTAGGTTTTGATCTGTAACCTAAAATTATATAAGATAAATCAGCTATGACAAGTTTTAAGAACTAGTCATAAAAGACGCACATTCACCAGATTAGACTCTTTCTTCATATCCTTCAGGAGCCTAAAAACATACTTGTGTAAGAGAAAAAATTAAGATTTAGAACAAATAAAAGATGAAAAATTGGTTCTGAGAACTCTATAAACCATTATAGCTTCTCTCTCTTTGTGCTGATTTCACCATTTGAAAAGATGTCGGAACATCCCTAGAAAAAGAAAATTACTTAGGCTCTAAATTTGAATAAAAAAACCGGATCAACCCCAGGCTGTGTTTTCTGTTTTTTAAACACCCTTCATGTTCAGAAAGTCTACATTTAAGACGTTATGAGACAATTAGTTTGTACTTCTTAGCAGGTTACAAATGATAATTCAAAAATTCCACAAATTTCAGATTATTGAGATTTGCAGGGAAGCTAGCCCTTGCAGCCAAACCAATCACAAAAGATGTTTAGATCTTCCGCAGCTAGTTGGTGCAGATTTACAAAATTAACAAGCAGCAACAATTTAGAAAATGCTACCAACTTTTCGCATACCTCTTCATAAAATGTCATTGCAGTTAGTCGATATCCAGCAACTAGCAAATATTCCTTTACTGCACAATTTAGATCTTTACGCTCGTTAGCTTTCAATGGGCCTAAATCAGAAAAGGGAGCATCTCGCTTTTGCCGATGTATTTCCGGTGCATGATTTACATGATTGCTTACACTTGGTTCTACATATGCATACAACATAAAAGGAATTTAGACATGCCAGATGCATGGTGACATCTAATAATAAAAGCAATGTTGTCAAGGGTGCTAGGTGCACTCGAGACACTAGGAACTCTATATAGCCCGAGGCAGAAGGAGCAAAAAAAGCGCTCGCCCAAGTAAACCAAGGCGCAAACATATAAATGAATATATATAATGTGTATAAAAAGATATGTAACTAGTACATATAATTAATAAGTATTAATTAATTAGTAAAAGAAAGATAAATTTTAATATAGTTCAATTTATAAATTCAAAACATTGTTCAATGGTTTAATTGTTTAAGATTAATAATTTACTTAAATGTATTGTAAAATAAAACACCATAAGAATGAAATTAAATATCATTATCAGAAACTAGCTCTAAATTTCCTTCATCTTTCTTGAAAAAGTTAACTAGGTTTTTATAAAATAAAATTGGTTAATAATTAATTAAAAAAGTCATTTATGATATTTATTATATTTTTCTTTTAAAAGTCAAAATAAAAAAAAAATAAACAGGAGAATGGAATGACTCATTAGTGAAGCACATTTTTCGCGCCTGGCTTTGCAACAATGGCGCCCAAAAAGCACACCAGGCACTCGCCTGATGATGTCACCTTGCCTTGAGGTGGCTGAGGCGGTAATGGCCATTTGCACTGCGCCTTAGCGCCTAGGCGCATGCCTTGACATCACAGGATAAAAGCATGCACAAATAAAACAATCCCCTAAAATGCCCAATTTACTGCTGGAAATCCTACAAAGCCCGCCAGAAAATGCAAAATAGTTGCCTTCGAAAAGGTACTGCTGCAGAAATTGGGATTTTTATTTGCAAAGAATGACATGAATATCTAGCATCGTTAGGAGAAAACTATATTTCATTCTGTGCATAGACATAGTCATGCAAGGTGGCCAACCTCATGTAATGCAAACGGAGCCAAAAAGAATAATTCCCTTATTGTTTACCTTTAATGAATGTACCAACAGTGCACCTATATTTTATTTAGGTAGCCACTCTTGAGCATTTTGTTTCCTCTAATGATTCTTACAGCCATAAACAAAAAGCATGCTGAACATGTAATACTCAAAGAGACTAAAATTTTCTCTAAAAATACACACACACACACACACACAAAATAAAAAATAGACTGTTGGATTTATGTTTTTGCCATTTGCCTTTGTCTTTTTTAGATAAATATAAATAAGAAAGAAAAAGGTAATAAAATAAATAGAAAGCAAAAGGCATGTAACAAAAGCATAAACCAGATGGATTCTAAGTGCATCAATACAAATATTGATGAATAAGAAATGTTACCACTCGATTTATCCTGAGTGAGATCTTCTTTTCTTTGTAACTCAGTCTTGAGTTTCACAATGTCTTCTTGAGCTAAACGTAGTTCATATTCACAAAGCGCTAGTTTTTCTTCAATTGCTTCTTTCTCTTCTAGCAAACTCTGAGGATCTAAAACTGCAGTTCAAGAAATAAAGGTTAGCTGAAACCATCAATAAGGTTCACATAGTCGATGCTAAGGCTAAATTGAAACCATCAATAAGGTTCACTAGCTATATCTTCAGCATAAGCATTCCATCTTCCACATAGAATGATATATATTTTCTAGCAAGATCGTAAAAATGCCTTCACTAACAACCACATTACGGTAGAATTAAGCTGAGCGAGGAACCATCCTTAATTCTTTACTCTCTATCAACTGCGAAGACAACAAACTAACTTGCTTCTAACAAATTCAGCTTCCACTTGGTAATTACTTGTATTACTAACTTGAACTTTCTAAAAAGTTTATATAAGGAAAATTCCAATGATTAATTAAATTTTTAAAAAAAAATTAAAAAGAAAAAACATTGTACCTCGAAGAGAGTTGTAACGGGAGATTTGATCGGGAGGAAAATGAGAAGGATCAGAGAAGAACTCCTTGAGACGAATCGCTTGAGCATCACGGCCATCGTCGAGAAGCTCGTGGAGTAATTCAAATGCCGTTAACAAGTAATTTTCTTCCAGTAAAAAATTCACCACGCAATTGCATAGCGAAGATCTTTCTACATCCATCATCCAATTCCTTTCCCGATCAATCAATCTCCGTCGTTCAACAACACTACGATCTAATCAACTATTTATCTCAAAACAAAATCTATATAAGTATTTATGGTTTACGAAATGACTGCAGAGCTCGTTGTTTTCCAAGTCCTTAAGCTGAAAAGCGAGGAAATAGAGCTGGGATTTGGTGTGGCAGCGAGTATGAAGATTTCGTGGATCTGAAGAGGCTTTTAGATTTAGATGTGGGCGAGGGATAAAGGAGGCCGTTGGATCGTTCAAATTTGAGAACGTGCGTCGGCGCTTGAGAGTTTTGAGTAGCGTCAGCCGAAGTCAACGGACCGCTTCGCTTAACTGCTTTGGGCATGCTTTAGCATTGTTGGACAACACAGTATAAAGCTTGCTTTATAAAAAAAGTTCTTGTTCGTGTAAAGTGAGTGAAAATATTTTTGAAATTTTAAAAAAAATTGGGATTATTTTAAAAATAAATAAATTGTTGTGAAGAGTTAAGATATTTAAATCGGAGATTTTATATTTTAGATTTTTTTACCTTAATAATACAAAAAAATAATTTAATAATTGAAATGGCACGTCACCAAATTATTTATGAAAATGGTACATTATAACATTAATTAGGAGTGGTGTGACAAGGTCACAACACCATCTATTTTTTTTCCCATCATTAGGTCATAATAAATTATAAAAAATAATATTTTATTGGTGGTGCCACCCTATATGACGACACTGGTATATCACACATATACTGGGTAAAGTACGGGTAGCATATAGGTTAGTGTTGGAAGGGGAATGTCAGGCAACATCGATCCCCTATATATATCTCAAGTTTATGTGTTTTCTTGAAGTGTTGTAGCAGCTAAACGGATAAGAAGAAAGGAAAAAAAATGTTTGTAGAAGAGGAGAAAACAAAGAAGAAGAAAAAAAGAAGAAGAAAGATTTGTATGGTTTGTACAGTAATTAATTTTATTTTATTATATTTTTTACAATAGAATCTTGTTTTTAAATAATTATTGAGAAATTTAATTATTTTTAATTATTTTTATAGATTTTGTACTGAATATAGACAATCAAATCTCCGTATATGTTTATTTCGATGGAGTAATTTTAGGAACAACAGTTGGTTGTATTTTAAATCTCGTTAATAAATAACAATGGGATTTAATAGAAATGTGTTAGTTGACGATATGAAAGAAAGGATTAGAGTTGATGCTATGAAAGAAAGGATTAGTGCAAAAATTGCTAGACGTTGTTGGAGAATGATGTTGAAACTATTCTACAAATTCCCAGTTTCGTCAAATCCCATCAAATTTACCGAGATGGAACTTAAAGACGATGAAGACATGGAAACAATGGTCGCACTTTATTGCCCGACTGGGAGTGTCAACACTGAACTGATTTAGTTGTTTGTTGAGTTAGCTGATGTGGACTCGGTTGAAGATTTCACTCCATTAACAGAGGTTCTAAGGGCATCTATAGATAAGTAATTGTTTGTAAGTAGGTTTGACATCGATCTTAATGCTCCACCTATGTCTAAGAACCTTAACCCGGGTCCCCATTTACAAATACATCCGGTGTTAATTGAGACCGATGTGGATGATGAAGTTGGATATGATAATAATGGTTCTTCTAGTCATGAGGTTGAAGATTATAATGACCCCGATCTAGACAAGGTCCCTGATGATATCCCAAGGAAGACTGCGAATTTGCCATTAAACGGTATAACATAAATGTGTCAGTTAACTACAAAATCGTTATGTCTAAACAAACATTTTTTATTGGGGAAAGTTAGAGGTTGGCAGAAGGGTACAATTGGCGAGTACAAGCTACAATTATCCAGAGGTCACAAATGTGGGAGATCTGGAAATTTGTTAGGCCTCATACATATACTTCTGCATGTATGACGTAAGATCATCCCAAACTTGATGTGAAAACTATCTGCAACTACATCATGCCAATGGTGAATGAAAAGATCATTCTTGTATCAATACTAATTGTAGAGATACAAGAACGATTCCAGTATCGAGTGTCATACCGGAAAGGATGGATAGCTAAATAGATGGCTATAGAGTAGTTATACGGAGATTAGGATGCATAGAATGAACTTTAAGGGTGGATAACCTCTATGCAGTAGTACATGCCAAGGACTATCATTGAGTTATAGATACGGCCCGGATGACCAACTACAACCGAGAAGAAGAATTTTTCATTGGATGTTCTAGACATTCGATCCATGTTTGTAGGTCTTTCCTCACTACAAGTGTAATATCCTGATTTTGGGCCTAGTCGGAATAGCAGTTTTGTTACCACAAAATCCGAGATAGAAATAATTATTTTATGATTATTTTGAGGTCTATGATATGATTTCATGATTGTGTGAAAATTTCGTGAAGAAATTTTATGCATAAAGTGCTTAAATTGAAATTAGGGACTAAATCGAATAATTTGTAAAACTTGCATTCTAGAAGTTTCTAGTATGAAATTGTTTTGAAATATTAATTAGGAGGTCTTAAATAGCAATTTTATCAATTTCTAAGTCTATGGACAAAAATTGGACATGGATGGAATTTTTGGAAAGTTTAGTAGTAATGGCATTTTGGTCATTTAGGGGTAAAATGAATTAAAATACAAAATTAAAAGCCAATTTTGCTCATCTTCAACCCCATGGCCGAATATAGCAAGGAGAAACCATGGATAGGGTTTTTCAAGCTTCCAAGCTCGATTGTAAGTCCGTTCTAGCCTCGTTTTTAATGATTTTTACGTTTTTGGAGTCCCGGTAGCTCGATTAAGCTTATGCTAGCAATAATTCAACCTAGGGTTCATATTTGGAAAAATACCCATAGGTGAAATTTGTGTATTTTGGTGTTTTATGATAAAATATGAGGTTTTAAATTATGTTAGACAACTTGTACTACTCGGTTTTAAGTGAAAACGAGCAAAAGGGCTTAATCGGTAAAAATACCTAGTAGTCATAAGTACATGTTAGAGTGAGAATTTGATGTTTTCATAGAAGGGAAAAATGATCAGCATGTCATAAAACATAAGAAAATAGGCTGAAGTTTAATTTACGAGCTTTGGGGCAAAAGTGTAAATATGCAAAAGTTTAGGGGCAAAATTGTAATTTTTCCAAAATATGATTTTGGGTCAATTTGAATAATGTGAGTCCTAATTAGACTATATTTTAAATGATAGAGCAAGGAAAACTGAAATTCGGGCTAAAATGGAAAAATACCAAGTTGTGGACGAAATGGTAAAAGTAGCAATTTTCGCATACGAGGTAAGTTCATGTGTAAATAATGTAGCATAATTGTTATTTTTAAGTTATTGATGTTAATTATATGATATGCTGATTTTTTTATCGTGAAATATTATGCTTTGTGGTTAATGTTGAGTAATATGCAAATTATGTTTACTACTTGAAAAATATGAATTGCTACCGAGTATCGGTTCTGATATTCCATGGAAGACGGCAATGTGAGATCGAGGAAAAAAGCCCGTTTGAACCTTAGGAATAGATTAGGATACAAGTGACATGTCACTAGGATGGTTGTGTAACAACCCTATCCCGTATCCGTTGCCGGAATAGGTAAAAGGGCATTACCAGACTTGAAACTCATATCAGAACAGTAAAAAATTTGAATTTTTTTTTTGAAATGAAAAACATTCCTTTAGATAAATACTAAAGACAGCCAGGGATACAATTTAACTTCTATAAGTACACATTCAAAAGATGCCATTTTCGCATGGCTTATATACATTAACCAAAATATTCTTCTGCCACTGGTCTATTCTACACATGCCATAAAATAACCCAAAACATAACAGTACCAAGCAGTGGATAGTGATAGTGTAACAAGTTGCTGACGATCCCCGAGTCTGTAGCTTCCAAATGAGATCTATAAAACAGAGGAACAAAGTAAACGGAGTAAGCATTACAATGCTTAGTAAGTTTTAAGCAGTGTCAACAGATAACAATCAAATTATAACATGGTTGTTCGTATTTTTATTTCACTCTTCCTTTGGGTATATCATCCCTTTACCGAATATGCACATCTCATCATATACAATAGGCAGATAAACTTTCACATAAAAGTGAGCTCATGTAACATAGATATATTGTATAATTTCACATAACCTTTCACACTGATCTGATGCCACATAATCATAGGAATAGTCTCATAGATTGCTCACGTATGCATCACATAACTACCTTATGTTTTAGTTCAAATCAAGCTCACATATAAACTCGGAGTACATACCTGTTTAACCTTTCGCATTGAATATATTTATACGCAATTCTTATTGCGAAGTCTTATAGCTTTAGACTCTACTCGGATTATCGGCGAGACCTTTAGCTCAGATGAAATCTCCAAACGAAGTCAGCGGGTCTTAACCCGAACATAGTCACCACATATAGTCATCGGGTCTTAAATCCCGGATTTACATCACAAAGTTTCATGCATATTTATTCACATGTTACAGCATTCACGTCGACTATCATATTTGTAATTCATTTGCCTCATCAAATATCTAATAAAACACACCTTCCACAGTTTGTCATTTGGCCACAATATATATGTACACTTTCACGTTCATCACATTGGCCATTCGGCCTTATCTCATATATACACATTCACATTCATCACATAAAATTCTGAATCAAAATATAAATTTTCATATATTCACATCACAATTATCCAAATATACTTCATATACCACATAAACTTTCATGTATACACTTTGTCTTGGCTGAATCTACATCTATCATTTTCCAATGAATAATTCAATTTCAAGCCATACTATCATTTCATATTCGAATACTTATAAACTTACAATTTCACAATTTTAATATCAAAGATCTATCTAACACTCATATATCATTTTATAATGTCACAAATTAGAATTCACGTATGGGTTTAATCAATAGCTTATGAGCAACTAAAACAAGTTTTATCAATGTTTACAACATAATCACATATTCCCTACAAGCTGTTTTCCTGAGCAACAGTTGTTAAATTATTTGTAACTGGAGCTACGAAACTCCAAATGATGTGCCGTTAATTTTCCATGAAAATAGACTCGTATATCTTCTATCCAAAAAATTTACAGAATTTTTGGTTTGGCTAATCAATACCAGATTTTTCTTAAAGTTTCCCCTATTTTACTGCTTGACTATTCTGACTACTCTTCACTAAGAATTGAATTTCTCATTGTACAGAATTCAAAATATGTTTTCGTTTATTTTGTTTGAAACTAGACTCATTAAGGAGTCTAAGCATATAAATCTTATCTTATAATAATTTTTTTACGATTTATAATGATTTTCCAAATACTAGAGAGGGGATTTCGGAGCCATTCTGACTCTGTCTCACACAACTTAAAAAATCTCATTATCGGCAACCCCTTTACTTACACGATTTCTTTTATATGAAACTAGACGCATCAAGCTTTAATTACATAATCTATTCAGCCTTTAACTCAATTCCCACAATTTATGGTAATTTTTCCAAAACACATTACTGCTGCTGTCCCAAGCAGGTTTATACAAATTTACTCTGTAAAGTTCTCATTCACATATTTAAAACATAATATCATATATGCCATCATTTAGAAAAGTCATTGACCTTAACGTATATACTTAATTCATATTCATCCCATTTAAAAACTTAAAACTTACAAAGGAATCAAACTCAAATACTTAAGCACTTACCTCGGAAGTTGTCGAACGATTACAGATCGACTATTCGGTTAGGTAGCTTTTTCTCTTATCCGAATTAGACTCCCTAAGCTCTTGGGCTTGAATAAACAAATTTAATCTATTACAAACCAATTATACAAACTCATGGCCGAATATAACAAGAAGACTAACTAGATTCTACTAGCCACTCATTGCTCTATTATTAACCTTACTTAATTATAAACACATTCGGCAACTACCTCAACCTTATTTGTACAGCCAATAATTTACAGTATAACAGAAGCATATTAATTAGCTAAGCACCATGAATTTGTCCTAATTTGGACAACCAATAATTTAAAGTATAACAGCAACATATTAACTAGCTAAGCACCATGAATTTATCCTAATTTGGACAACCAATAATTTATAGTATAATAGCAACATATTAATTAGCTAAGCACCATGAATTTGTCCTAATTTGGACAACCAATATTTACAATAGCATATTAATTAGTAATAAACTATCTTAAGTTCAATTTTAACTCCCTCATGCAGTACAAACCGAACAACATGTAAGTTAACTTCTAACATTCCCCAAATGTGCTTTTTAAACTTTAATGTACCATTCACCATGCAAATAGCTGTTATCAAAATTAATTAACCTTTTTTTTTCCACTGAATACCCAAATATAACTTTAACCTTTTTCAACTGAAAGTAACAATGAATGAACATTAAAATAAATAAAATTTTAAAGTATGGAGTTCAAGAACTCACTAAAGTCAACAGATTAAATAACCCTTAGATATAATTTCAACAGCCTATGCTTTGTATTTATTCTCACCAAACAGTCCTCGTAATGGCAGCATTAAACACATAAATGACCAGGTTTCAGACATTTAAAACACAAACTAATTTCCACAGCATAAATTTGATACATTAAACTGCATTCAGACAAGAATTCAATAGCATTAAATACATCACTACTATCCATTTCTTTCCATATCAGTCGAAACATTATTAGCATGTATGCTATCTGCATGCAGCAACAGTTAAACTTCCATCTCCTACCATCGTTGCCAGTTTCACCATTTGATAGAACAATAAGGGAAAAGGGAGAAAAAGAAAATGGGCGTAAAAATCTCACCAAAAAAAAACCAAACGAAACTACTCTGAAACCGTGCCTTTCCCTTTCTTACTGCTGCTCCCAGCTTCTCCCTTGGCAAAAAGTTGCCAAACTTTCCTCTTCTTGCTGCACCGAATTTCCTAAGGAACCAGCTCCAAATTGAGCTTCAAATTAACATGCAATAGCTTTCCTCTTCCATCTCTATTCGAATAGTAAAGAGAATGGCAGAAATAAACAAAATTTCTCCCCTTTCACTCCTTTCCCCCCTTTCTCTTATTCGGCATGCCCATTGATGAGAAAGCCAAATATTCTCTTTTCTCTTTTTTTTTTATTCCTTAACAATATAAAATTATACAACTATCATAAGTAATTATTTTTGTCTATTTTTAATATAAATTCCTCATCATGGCTGGCCACTATAAACAAAAAGGAATATTTGACATGCAAGTACAAGCATTTTATAACATGCATTAATAGGCCACTTTAACATTTACCTATCACATTTATAAATTTTCTCACACAAGTCCTATTTAATAAATTTCACATACTATTAACAAAATTTAAGCATGAAATTTTCACACATGCATATTCATATATAATAATCATCAAATATGTCGGTTAATTATTTTTATGACTCGGTTTTGTGGTCCCGAAACCACTTTTCGACTAGGGTCAAATTAGGGATGTCACAGGTTGAGCATCCGAACTCGTTGAGTTGAGTCCGAGTTCACTTATGGATGCGAATGTCCGAACTCGTTGAGTTGAGTCCGAGTTCGTGAAATGTAACTAGGCATCCGAACTCGTTGAGTTGAGTCCGAGTTCACTTATGGATGCGAACGCCCGAGCTCGTTGAGTTGAGTCCGAGTTCACTTAGGGGCGGGTTACATGATTTCTTGATTACATATGAGGCACTTATGTGCAAATTATTCGTGTATCCGAGTTGTATTCCGATGTGTTCAACGGGTGAAATTTCTAGTGAAATGAAAGAATACTTAAGATGCAAGCGACGTTTTGGTAAGTGTTGTGAAATGGACACTTTGGACAGGTATGTTCTTAACCCTCGGGTTGATAATAGATACAACAACGATAAGGTAGTAAGATGATGAATGATGTTTAGAAATATGATATATGTTTTGGTGATACCATGCTAAAGTTGTTTGGTATATTTGTATTGTTATGTTACTTGTTATTTACATATGAACTTACTAAGCATTTATGCTTACTCCCTCTTCTTTATTTACTGTAGTTTTCAACAAGCCAGCTCGGGAATCGGGACGGGTCGAAGGTTCGATCACACTATCCAAAGGACTTTCATCTGGGTAAATGGCTTGTGAAACTTAAGTATGGCATGTATAGCAATATATTTATTTTGTGTAAATAATTTTATGATATGGCCATGATTGGTTGAGAAAATGTTTGATATTGATAAGTCATGGTGATGGTTAAATTTAGATCATGTTTGATATCATGGAAGTTTAATAGGTTATCTAGTTCATAACAACTCATGAAAAGATGAAATTTGCCTTAAAACAGAATATTTCTGCAGCAATGACATGAATTCGAAAAATCACTAAAAATAGTATAAATGGAATTAAATGATGAGCAAGTTATGAAATTGAAGCTTAATGAGTCTATTTTCATATGGATAAAAAAAACAGGCATATAAATTATACTTTATGAGATATTTGAAACCTTGTGAAACAGGGCCAGAGTGATTTCTGGATCCTCTATTCTGAATTTAAAAATTCATAATAAATTTTAAAAAAATAATTAGAATTCATTCTTTATATTTACAGATTCCTTATCGAGTCTAGTTTTAAGAGAAACAAACCTCGTAGTCATTGAAATTCTGTATAGAGAGATATCTGATTTGTAATACACAGATGTCAGAGCAGTCGAACCCTGAAACAGGGGAGACTTTAACTAATAAACTGTACTAATTGGCCCAACCAAAAATTCTAGAAAAAAATTGGTAAATAGATATATGAGTCTAGATTTAGGGAAAATTTATAGATCTTGATTTTGAGTTTTTTAACTCAAAATATGATTTTTCTTGTAACTATGACGCGAGTAGCTAGAAAGCTGTGAATGTAGAAACAAAAGATTTGAAGTTCTTAATTTGATAAATTATGTTAAGTAACTCCTCAAGCTCAACTCCGGCGACGGTTTCGGGCGTGGGGGCGTTACAACAAGTCATTTGTGCAAGTTGATGACACTTGGTTATACGGAAAATATAGGTAGATCTTCTTTATTAGGGTTGCACAAGACGAGAATCAAAACTTGTTACAGATAGCGTTTACTATTGTGGAGTCGAAGAACATGGAATCATGAGAATTCTTCTTGACGAACTTGCGAACATATGTTGTTAGAGAAAACAATATTTGCATCATATCTGATAGATAGAAGAGACTAATTGTCACGATTAGGCATTCCGATGTTCCATGGAGATCCATTTACTGCATCCACCACATCACCACCAACTTCCACCTAGACAATAAAAATGCAGAATGGCGCAAACAAGTGGTAAACATGGGTAAATTTAGATTTTAACATATTTTTTAAATATTCTTAATACTTCCACAAATTAAATCAAAAAAGTAATTTGTCTTTTTAAAATACATAAGCAGCATATGAGCTAGAACAATACCATTTCAAACAAAGGTTGGTCAGTCTTGAGGCTGATATGCATGGTGAAATGAATAGTCCTTTCTGAGAGTGGTTAGGTACCATGAAGTCGTAACAATGGGCTTAAAGTTTCAATGGCAGATCTCGATATGGTAATATGACTACCAACCTTGTAGAGGTTGTTAACTCTGTCTTGAAGCGAACACGACATATTTCAATTTCATCCGTTTTCTCAGTTACGTTCTACAAGCAGGACACGTGTTTGTCGAGGAGGTCAAGATGGCAATGGATACAAATTCCCAAAGAGCGAGGTCAATGCATGTAGAATTATATTCTCAACAGTTACAAACTTTTCAAGTTATAGAGTTCATCGACCATCAACCCGATATCCCAGCTAGTTCCTACAGAGTTGATCTTTGAAATAGGCGATACGACTACGGAAAGTTTCAAACACTTTGGTACCCATGTTTGCATGTCATTGCATCTTTTACTCACGTCTTGATCAATTTTAAACAATATATAGATAAGGTGTACACTCTAGAATACACATTGTGTATTTACGGAAACAAGTTCTATAACAACTCGTTTTTAGTTAAATTGAAATAATGGTTTCAGAACCACAAATCTAAGGTTGAAATATTTATTTTATTATTATTTTAAGTTCTACAGCATGAATTTATGATTGTGTGAAAGTTTTATTTAGAAATTTTATAGTTCAAATGCTTAATTCGGTAAAAAGGACTAAATCGCGTAAAATGTAAAAGTGGAGTTCTATAAGCTAAAAGTATCTAATAGCTATAGAACCTTAAATTTAAAGTCTTTATGTTGTAAATGGACCATTATTAAGGTAAGTGGACTTTAATGGACATGAAATAAATGATATAATTATTTTATTATTAAGGATAATTTAGTAATTTGTCAAATAAGGTTAATTAAATAAAACAAAACAAAAATCCATTTCATTCTCTTCATCCTTAACTGAATTTTACAAGCTTCGAAGCCATTGTTAGGGCTTCTCAGTCGACCAAGCTTTCATTGTCTATTAAGGTACGATTTTTGTAACAGCCCAAAATTGACCCTAGTCGGGAAGTGGTTTCGGGACCACAAAATCGAGTCATAAAAATAATTAATTTCCATATTCTATGCTTATTATGTGTGTACATGAGTATGTGGAAGTTTCATTCTCCAATTTTGCCAATTGCATGAGAAATTATTAAATAGGGATCGATATGAGACATGGTGAAAATATGATAGGCTAATTTAAAATGGTCTATTAATGCATGTTGTGAAAATGATGGGTTTGCATGTCAAATTACCCAAAATTTGAGCTAGTGGTTGGCCATGCTATGGGTGGAAACATGTTGGGAACATGTTGGCCTAGTGAGGTATGTAGGAAAAAAATAAAATAAGGAATATGGGTAATAAAGAAAGGAAAAACAAAAAAATGAGTGGTTGTTTCCCCCCCCATTGCCGTGAGCTAAAGAAAGGAAAAGAAAAATTTTGTTCATCCTTTTTCATCCTCTTTTGACCGAAAATCCTAAGGGAGGAGGAAGGAGTTCTTGCTTCATGTTTGGTTTGGAAGAGAATTAGGAGGAAGTTTGGCCATGCATGTAACTAGATTGAGGTATGTTTGATATTATTCTTTGAGATTCATGTATATTTTAAGTTGTAAGTTTGAAATCTACCTAGCCATGGTTCAAACTTTGTTAAATGATGGAGATGATATTCGGCCATGCATGTTACATTCTTGGTTGGTATTTTGATGTTTGATGTTGTGGTGATGAGGCATGAAGATGAGTTAAGATTCGGCCTAGGTGGAGTTTGTGTTAATGCCATTGCATGCTAAATATGAAGCTTGTTAATGATGCATGTGATGGTGGATTGATGATTCTTGAATCTCTTTTTTTTAGCATTTTTGAGTGAGCACATATGTGCATTGGTTGCTAGATGGGGAAGAATCGGCTAGCAAGTTGTGTGCTAAGGCCGAATATAATTTTTGTAGGTTAATGAGTAATGCATGTGCTAAATTGATGGAAAGGGAGAGGATGCTTTACTAGTGTATAAATGATATAAAGATTTTAGAAATTATTTTTTTGGTTAGGTGTATGTATGATTAGGTATATTCGGCCATATGAGTAAATATATAGATGATGTTAAAATTGATTATGTATAATGGGCCATATAGGGTACACATTGTGATATTAACTTTGATTCTCTATAATTGATCAAGTGGGTGATTAGTAAGGGTGATTGCCGAATATACTAACATACATATGCATGTGTAATTGGATTGTAAATATTTAGCAAGGCGGTTAAACTAGTTGATTTATTGATTAAGCTCAAGGAGTTAAAGGAGGAGAATCGAGCAAAGGCAAAGAAAAGATCATCGAGTAGCCGAGTTGGAACCATCTTACCCAACACAAGTAAGTCATTAAGCATATCTTTGGTATTGATTAAAGGATCGTAATACCTACACCATTGTGTTTAATGAGATGAAATGTATACAAATGAATATGTAAGTAGAGATGAAATTTGTCGAATGTAAAAAGGAAGTGAAGCCTATTGAGTGGCTGGTTTTCGGCACTAAGTATGCGGGCAATAAGTGTTCACGGTCATGAGATTGGCACTAAGTGTGCGGGTTTAAATTGTACAGCACTAAGTGTGCGAGTTTAAAGTACATGGCACTAAGTGTGCGCGGTTGATTATTAAGCACTATGTGTGCGAACCCAATATATATTTTCTATAAATTATTTACATTAAGGGTGCGACTTTACCGAGTCGATTTGGACAGCGGAAAAGGTAAGTGTGCGAACTTGAAATGCATGGCACTAAGTGTGTGAGTTTAAAGTGCATGGCACTAAGTGTGCGCGGTTGATTATTGAGCACTATGTGTGCGAACCCAATATATATTTTCTATAAATTATTTACATTAAGGGTGCGACTTTACCGAGTCAATTTTGGACAGCGGAAAAGGTAAGTGTGCGAACTTGAAATGCATGGCACTAAGTGTGTGAGTTTAAAGTACATGGCACTAAGTGTGCGCGGTTGATTATTAAGCACTATGTGTGCGAACTCAATATATGTTTTCTATAAATTATTTACATGAAGGGTGCGACTTTACCGAGTCAATTTTGGACAGCGGAAAAGGTAAGTACCTTGAGTTCATGGCTAATAGGCGCTATGTTTATATTTGGAGTTGAGCTTGGTAAGTTTTGAACCTATGTGACGATTATAGTTGAAGTCACGTACATAAGGTTCATTGTGGAATAGGTGAAAGTTCGTTTAATTGTATGATTATAACGAAAATAAAATGATGTATGAAAGGCCAATGTAGGACTTGGTATGAGATTGAACCATAGGGTTTAAGGAACTATAGTATAGTTTGGTATGGATGGAGTACTTAACCTCATTTCATTGTTTCCTGTTGTGATAATTTTATTAATGGATGGTTGTGGAATGCTTATGGCTTACTGAGTTATATACTCATTCGGTGTTTGCTCGTCACCTATTCTAGGTTTCTTGGACTCGTCTCTTTTTGCGTGATCGTGCCGTCGTCGAAGTCATCACACCGGCTAGCAACCTTTGGTATTTTCTTCTTAGTTGGTCTAAGAGAACATTTCGGCATGTATAGGCTAATATGTTTTGTTGAAATTTGGTATGTAAACTTTTAGCCATGCGAAAATGGCATAAATGTTCGGTTGGGTTTGGTTTCATAACGTTAGGTCCTAAATCTTGATAATTCGACCTTTTTATGCCATATGTCATGGTTGATTATTTTGGTGTTAAAATTCATGATATGGCAATAGTGAAGTAGGGGGATGTTTGACAATGATTAGCCTTTGGCATGGCTAGTCATGATCATAATTTGTGATATGTATGACGAATCACTAGTTAGATCAAGGAGAAATCACGAAATGGGCATAGTTGCTTTCATAACAGATGCTGGCAGCAGCAGTGACGTGAGATTGAAAAATCACTAAAAATAGTAGGAGTGGGATTAATTGATGAATAAATTATGTATTCCAATCTTGATGAGTCTATTTTCATATAGAATCAACGAAAAGATCATATGGACAGTATGTTAAGAGATATTCAGGTTCTCGTGAGACAGGGCCAGAACGGTTTCTGGATTCCCTGTTCCGACTTTGGAAATTCATTATAAATTAACCAGAGACAATTAGGAGTCATACCATATATGGATAGATTCCTCTCTGAGTGTAGTTTCTATAGAAGCAAACGGCATCAGTATTGAAGCTCTGTGCAGGGAGATATCCAGGTCGTAATGCGCAAAGGTCAGTGTAGTCGATCCCTGTAACATGGGAGACTTTGACTAATAAACTGTACTAATTGGCCCAACCAAAATTCTAGAAAAAAATATGTAGATGGGCATATGAGTCTAGTTTCAGGGAAAATCACGAAACTGATTTTCGAGTTGTGAAACTCAAGATATGATTTTTAAAGTGACTAGTACGCAGATTGACAGTGTCTGAGAAATATTTTTATAAAGGGTTTAAAGTCTGCTAACACCTCGTGTTCGACTCCGGTGTCGGTCTCGGGTTCGGGGTGTTACAATTTTGTCCCGTTTTTAATGATTTTTATGTTTTTGAGATCGTTGCAATTAGTACTAGCTAGCCCAGGGGCTATTTTGCAAAACTGTTAAAGATTTTGAAAGTTACCATTGATGAATATGTATGAGTTTTGATGATTGCTTGTAACAGCCCGAATTAGACCTAGTCAGAACGGTGGTTTTGGAACCACGAATCCGAGTCAGATAAATATTTAAAAATTATTTTCTGTGTTTATTTTTGTGAATTTATATCTATGATATTTTTGTGCTTTAATTTTGTCGTTTGTGTGCCCGATTAAATAAAAGGACTTAATCACATAAAATGAAAATTTGGTGGTTAAATGTGAAAGCACTTAATTGAACTTGTCTTTATAATTTGGAGCATTTATTATGTATTATAACCATTTTTAATATGATGGACGGTAATAACCATTGCTTATAATAGTTTAAAATCTTAACTAAAAGGTTAAACATGTAAAATAATAAACATGTTAATATAATAAAACATATAATAAGTTATCATGCATTTTTTTCTTTCATTATTCATCACTGAATATCAAAACAAGAAAGAAAAAGAAAAAGCTTGGGTTGTTCGGCCATGGTTAATCTTGATTAAGGTATGTAACTAGCTTGGTTTTTGATGATTTTTATGTTTTTGAGATCGTTGCTAAGTTATCTACAAGACCCATGCTTGAATTTTTCATTTTGGTGAATATTTTGAGATATGCCATTGTTAAAATCTTGTGATTTTTGTTGTTTGATGATGAAATATGAAAGATATGTTCTGGGTTAACATGTTTTGTATTGGAGTTTTTGATGATTTTGACTAATTAAGACTAAATAGCAAAAATAATAATTTGAAGGACTAAAATGTAAAATAAATGAAATATATGGACTTGTATGAACACTAGGAATATTCGGCCAACATGGGTGTGTTGAAATTTTACATATTTTGTGTTTTGTGCAATTTGGACTAAATTGTAAAAAGTGTAAAATGTTAGGGGTAAAATGGTAAGTTTCCCATTTATGTATTTTTGGAATAAATTGAGTGAAAATATGTTTGAATGAGTTTAATTTGAATATATTTAGATCAAGAACCAAAGAAATCAGATTTGGATAGGGAGAAAACTAAAGTTGTCGATTAGTCATTTCGTCCAAATTACTGTTGTCTGAGGTAAGTTTATAAGCAAATAGATGTTATTTATTTGATTAAATATGAATTATATATGCTGAAATGTATAATGTGATAATATATATGTGAAAGCCGAATGTGTATAAGCTCGGAACCTATGTGTACGAGTTCGATTTGACCGAGTTACAACGTCTGAAAGCCCTGTGTGAACCTTAAGAATAACTAGGATACATATGTCATGACATAGGATTCTGATATGTGATGTGTGAGTAAGACCATGGCATCGATATATGTGTGCGAGTAAGACCCTATCTGGGATAGTGGCATCAATATGTGATTATATGTAAGACCACGTCTGGGACGTTGGCATTATATGTTACGTATGATTATCCAAGTATCCTATTCAATTCTGAATGGTTCAACGAGCAACGATAAGTTGAGATCGAATGTGTAAAACGAGCTAAGATGATCAGGTATGAGTTGGTTGATTATCTATTTGAAATTAAGGTAAGTTGGCTATTGATTTGTGATACAAACAAGTTAATAATGTAAACATATGTGCTCTTGTGTGATATATTCGGCCATATGCTATGAATATGTATGTGATATTATATTTTGATTAATGAATATATATATATATATATGAATATAAATGTATTTGGTTATATTATGATATTTTGGCTTTGAATTTGAATGTCATTTTGTATATATGTATATGTGTAGATTCGGCCATGATAAATTCTATAAGTGAAAGTATATGTTATACAAGAAAATAGTAAGCTTGAATTTAAATGTAATTATGATAATATATTTTGGTATGGTTTAAATGAGTTTATTATGTCTTTAAGTTGTTTATTTGCTTATAACTTACTAAGCTATGATAGCTTATTGTGTGTGTTCATGTTTGTCTATGTTTTATAGATTTTGAAGTTTAGTTACAAGCTCGGGGATCGTCAGCGAAGTTTATCACACTATCGACTGTTTTCGGTACTTATAAGTTGAATTTCAAACCCATGGCATGTATAGACTAGATTATTTTTTAATATGTTAGATTTTGGTATGTATATATATATATAAGCCTTGCGAAAATGGCTTGTTTATTTTGTTAAGTTTGATTTCAAGGCTTGATTATTATGCTTATATTTGGATGTACTTGATCATGGTTTATGCTCATTTTGGTAAGTATGTTTTATGACATATACGAATGATGTTTGGTTTTATGGCTTGATGCGAGTAATGATATGAATAACTTACAACGAGTTCAATAATAAGCTCGGTATATGGATTTGATTAGCATATGTAGTTAGTCTTGTGAGTTGGCTTTATAATGGAGTAGCTGATGAATTTATAGCCAATTGTTTAATGGTTAATTTAATTCAATTGTAATGGTTAATTCGGTTTGTGTTCTATAAATACAGATGAAGGTTATGAGCTATTTATGAAATGAAATTTGTTTTCATATATATGATCAATGCTTGACGAATTATGGAAAATGAAATATAATTTGATTGAGTTATGTTTATGTTATATGTTTTTGTAATTGATTTGGATTTTTGGAGATAAATGATGGATCGTACAATGTTTGAGTATAATCGGCTAAACTTAGCTAAAGTAAAGGGTATATGTTTATGATATGTCCATATATGAATTTGTTATTTAGGTTGGGTTACAAATAGCAAAGAATGAATAAAATTTTAAAAGACATATTGAAGTTGTTTGAATGACCAAATGTTTGGCTATGATGTTTGGCTATCTATGTTGGTTTATGATAGCTAGAATAGATATGTTATAACTGTTATAAGGAAGTCATATTAAATGACCGAATATATGCATAAGTTAATTTAGTTGTGTATATGAAATATTAGCATAATTTATAACATGTGTAATTGACATGTTTTGATTTGGTTAAATTGTATGAAGTTATAAATGTTAGTTCATTGAATAATGAATGAATGAATTATTTTGCAAGTGAAATTCGGTCACTTACTTATGATTGCTTGTATTATAAAATATTGTTTAGTTAATCGTGAGGTATAGTTTAATTTGAGCTAATATGTGCATGTGGAATGGCTTATAAATGAATATATTTATTGTAAGATAATTACACGAAAATAAATGATGATTAATGATATTTTTAAGTGATCAAATGTCATGTTATTTTGTTAATATGTTTGGCTAAATCAAATATAAAGTAGATGCATTATTATATGTTTTATATTAATGAGATTAGTAAAATGATCAACAAATATTATTAACACGTTTAATTTATAAAGAATTATTAGTATATGTGTTATAAATGATAAAAACTTATGTTGACCTTTGCTTGATTAAGTAATGCAAATGTGTGATTAATGTAAGTTGAGAATTAATATGGTCTTATGAGGAAAGTCTTGTGCCGAATTAAAATGGCTAGGCATATTTGATTTAGTTTTTTTTTTTGAGTAGTCAGATTAGATATGATATGAAACGTCTTTGATATTTGGAAATGATTAAAGATATTATAATGAATTGCACATAAATTAGTAATGCACATGAGTATATTTGATTTATAATGTATGTTCGATTTGTATTGGTTATGTGATTGGTTTATGTAGACTTAGCTATTATGGATAAGTGTCTGGTTACTAATTAAGTATAAATTATTATTAAAGAAGTCGATATAATTTTGTGCATGATTTGTAATAAGGGACATGACTGTGATGAATTGTGCTTATGTTTAGTAATGCCTCATAACCCTAATTTGGCGACAGATTCAGGATAGGGGTGTTACATTTGATTGGTATTAGAGCTATGATTTTGTCGGTTCTAAGACTACCATAGCGTATGTGAGCCTAGCTAAATATGTCATATTTAACCTGTGATAGTGTGATAATTTTGATAATACGGAATGTGTACTCAAATGTTTGAGGAAATGTGTTGATAATGAGTTGAAACTCATAAGGTATGGATCAAAGAGTATGATATATTAATGTTAATAAATGTTATAAAATTATGAGCATATAGATTATGATATTTGAGTTATGATTGCTATTGGAAATGTTTTGATTGTGAATTAGTTATTTGAGTTGGTATATGAATTAAGTGCTAAGAACAAAAATGATTAAAAGGAAATGTTTATTAAATGTTTGGACAATTTGAAATTATTAATGAATTGACTATTTGTGAAAGTGTGTGTTATGTGTGTTTATGTTTAAGTTAAATTTGAGGCTTAATTACCCTCACCCCTCTTATCCGTAAAATGTTACAATGAAATCTATAAGATTTGGGTTGAATAAGCTCACGAGGGTGAAGCTACAGAAGTCTGTGTTCGGAAGATTCATAATGTGGTAAAAAAAAAGGTTAATGAATCAGCAAATGGAGACAATATTAAAAGAGACATTGGATAGATTTGAAGATTATTCAGATTATGTGACGTCACTATTAAAGAAAAAGTTATCTTTGATCAAATGACCTATTCAGGTATGTTATCAAAAGAAAGTATTAATTAAAGCATCTCTAGATTGATTTTTGTTATTGATGGGATAATATGAACTTAATGATGATAGAATTAGACAGTTGAATAATGTTTGAACTGTATTGATGGCTGAGTGTAGTGGTTATAGTCGGGCAGTTACTATGACTTCTTCTGAGTACTCTACGTGTACATTTATCTTCAGAAATATATCTAACTGATTAATTTCAGAAACAATTCTTACCGTATGAGAATATTAGCTAAACATGTTTATAGACGAAAGTATCGTTGGTTTGTCTGGGTTATGTTCGACATTGCTCTATTTCTAACTTATATTTATTCCGTTATGTGGATGTTAAAATCGATGGTAAAATCTGTATAATTCTAATAATTTGTTTCTACTGGGTATTGTTATGTTGAAAATACATAAAGATTATATTGCTTTCGTTATTGTGGATTTCAGTATTTATGAGTGATATTATTCTTTCTGGATCTTTTCTGGGATATCATTGGAATTTATATAATTCTATATGGGTTGTAATTCTCAGATATTCTGTGTATCCCCCCGAATTTTGGCCTAGAAGGAATGGGCCTTGAGCGTGGGAACGCATAAAAGTTTATGTGTGAGAGAAATATCATAAATTGCATGTTGGCTTTAGTGGCTAAGTATTTGGGCATATTTGGGAGTGTTGGAGAAGTCCTAGGTTCAAACCTAGGTTTTAGTTAAATTTTTTATTTAAGTGAATAAACGCTTGGTACTTGGAAGTAAGCCTTTTAAATAATTAAGATTAAAATAGGACATAAGATGAGCTTGTAGTCTAGTGGTTGTGGCGTCATTAAGGTGGCAAGGGAGCTTGAGTTTGAGTCACTCTATGCACAAAAGAGTATTCATTTTATTCCTTTGCTATGTGAGCGGTGGAATTTGAATAAAACACTACAACGGTGGTTGGAATTTGAACTAGTCAAGGAATGGATTATGGAGAAAATCAAGGAGAAGATTGGGGAGGACATTATGGAGGGATTTTAGGAGGAAAAAAGGGAGTTTGAAGTGAGGTAAGACTGTGCCGAATTTACTTGGGAAGTACTCAGAAATTCGGCTGGGCAGGGTGCCTTTCATTTTTGGCTTTTGGTGATCATTGGTTTTTTGGTTATTTTTTTCCCTCTGCAACATCTTAGCTGTATACTTTCCTTTAGTGGCCGAATACATTTTCACCTGTTTTCAGAACTCCTTGATCTATTCTTTTGAGTACCTATTCTGCTTCTTTTTCTATTTTTCACTTCAGTATTAATTCACCCATACTTCTCCTTTCGGTTAGCCCTCTAGTTGTATTCTCTTTTCTTTTGAGTTCTTGCCAGATACTTTTTTCTTCTTCCTTTTTGGCATTTCCTTCAGTTTTTGTCAAACGACTAATCTTTTTCCCCTCTCTTACTCAGACTTCAGTGTAGCAATATTTATCCATCAGATCAAACTCTCGATGAGCAAAGGGGGTTCTAGTAATAAAGTGATGACAGTGGTGTCGACTGGAAGTGGATGCATTGTAACACCCCAAACCCGGCCCAAACGTTATGACCGGATCCGACATGCCACATCGAAGCGTTCAAAACATTTTATATTGTTGATCCAGAAAAACTTACTTAGTGTTTTAAAAGATAATTTCATTATAGGTTAAAGTGAATGGAAGCTGTGCACCAGGTAGGAAACCGGAAAAGAGGTGGTGAGTCCATCGGACTGCTTAAGTACAAAGCTCCCTTCAGATCCAATCCTAGACATACATACCGCCATTGCCACACCTTAACGTCATGGATATTTCTAGGAAACCGATTTGATTAAGTCATTTTTAGGAAAAGTGATTAATTTTAGAAAATACTTTCATTGCGGAAGCTTTGCTTGTTGTCGTGTTATTTTGAAATCAATTGTTGTTTTTGAAAACGCGCCCTAAAGCTATCCAATTTCAACAGTTAAAATAAGTAATACCTATCTTAGTAATACATATTAAAACCATCAAAAATAATTAAGCGGCCTTATTACATTTAAAAAAAATCCCAAAACTTCAAACGTAAATAAAAGGATGTCCAGTTCACTAGAAGAAAATCAAATTTTCAGAACGGGTGGCCACTCCGAATTCTCTCACAGCTCCAAGCCCACTATGGTTGGGGATTACCTGTGTGGATGAAAATAAAATGGGTGAGTTTGGGGAAACTCAGTGTGTAAATTAACCCAACCATAGCCTATATGTGACACCCCTAATTTGACCCTAGTCGAAAAGTGGTTTCGGGACCACAAAATCAAGTCATAAAAATAATTAGCCGTCATATTTTATGACTATTATATGTGAATACGAATGTGTGAAAGTTTTAAGCTTTGATTTAGTAAATTGCATGTGAATTTAGTCGATGGGACTTATGTGTGACACTTTTAAAATGTGATAGTTAATCTATAAGGCTCAATTAGTGCATGTCATATGAATAAAGGGTTTGCATGTCAAATATCCCTTATGAATGAGTAGTGGCCGGCCATGGATGGGTCATTGAGGATAATATGAATTCTTTTATTAGCACTATGAGTTTAGAAAATAAAAGAATGAATTAAGAATGATAACACATGAGGTGAGTGGGAGGAGAAACCAAAGTTGTCTCCCCTTACTCACCATTGCCGTGACTTGTGAAAGGGGAGGAAAAACAAAATCCTTTCTTTGTTGTTCATCATGGCCGAATAGAAGAAACAAAGGAGGGGAAGAATTTTTGGTCACTTGAGTCATTAAAAAGGTTAGTATATTATGTCAAATTGTGAAATTTGATCTTGTTTTAGGTAAATAATCATGACTCTTACTTAGCCCATGCTAAAAATTTGTAATTTTGATGGATGATTGGAGCATTCGGCTAGGGTATAAAGGAAAGAACACCAAAGGCACTCGGTCATTTGGTGTTGGGAATTAAGGTGAGATTTCATGTATTTTATTTTTAATATTTGCAAAATGTTGTTAGTTTTGAAGCTCACAACATGACCCATATGTTAATTTTTGTGAATTTATTTCATAAAGCATTCGGTCATGGCTTCAAGGATTAGATTGTGGATGTTTTGATGATAAGTGTTTATGGATGAGGATAGACTAATTAAATTTGCTATGAGGGGCAAGTTTGAGTAAAATATCATTCGGTTATTAAAGTGAAGTATGAAACTTGTGCTTAATTGTGGAATGCTATAATTAAATTGCTAATATATGCTTATATACTTGCCGAATTTGAATTAAGGTGAAAGACGAGGTAAAGAATGAGTTTGAGTTGAAAATTTATAATTGTAATTAAATTGATAGCATATATTTTTATATTAGCCAAATATGTGCTAAAATGAGAAATGAAATGAAGGATTAAGTTTGAATATTATTTGAGTGGTCTCAAGTATTGAAGCAAGCCCATGGAAAAATCTAGTTAATGGAAAAAGATGACATTCGGCCAAGGAAGTTTTGTGATAGTATTTTTTTTGGCTAAGGATGCTTTGTATGTTATGCATGATGTGTTTAATGTCTTGATGAACAAGTAGTCATTAAATGAGGCTAAGCTTGTGAAATTATGAGTTTGGATGAATATATATATGCATTCGACAATGTGTAAAATATTGATTGTTTTAAATGGTTCGTAGTTAAGTGGAAATGGAAGCTTGATAATAAGAAAAAAATCTGTTAAGGATGAGTAAGAGGTATGTGCATTCGGCCATTAAACATGTGCTTAATTGTTGATGAATGGTTGTAAAGAAAATACATATAGGTCAAATATAGCCTTGGATAAGAAGATTTTTATGTATTGAATTTGTAACATGGTTATGCCGATTGTGAACATGTGATAAAGAATTATTCAAATGGTTGTTTAAATAATATTCGGTTTATTAGTATATGCATAATTAGTTAAAGTGTAAACTTTGCATGTGTATTAAAGGTTTTTATGTGATATTCAGCCTTGGGAAATCTAAGCTTATAAAGGTTTGAATGTTAATTGGGTTGTCTCTTTAATGGCCGAATGTGCTAAAAGCTAATGCATGATTTAGTTTAATCGATGTAATGATACAAATTATGATATTTACTTGTGGTTTTGAAGTATAGAAAATTTGTTAAGTTGATTAAGTGGTTGCCGAATGTGAAATTTAGGTAAGGAAATGTGTACAAATAATATTTGTATGGATAATTGGTTTAAAGGGGTCGGCATTATACATTGTTGATATGGTGTTATTAATGTAAAGCACTTTAGTATAGACGTATATACATATGGTCACTTAGAACGTATTGAGATGGCCGAATAAGACTAACGATGAGTATGCCTTGATTTTCTATAATACTTAGTAATTTGTTTAAGGTGATTAAAGATGTGTACGATTATTTTATATTGTACTAAAGAGAGTATTAATGCATGTTTGGTACTTGAGATGATTGAGGTGGTGATCTCGAAGCTAAATGTTATAAGGAATAAGTGTATTTCTTGCAAACCGAATTATAATATAATCGAATGTGGTTTTACACAATAGTGATGTGATAAGTTTAAATTTGGTTCATTAGCTCAAGAACTCAAGGAAACGAAGTCGGATCGTGGAAAAAAAGGAAATTGGTCGAATAGTCGGAATTGACGTACATTAGCAATCGAGGTAAGTTTTAAGTATTAATGCCTATAATGTGATTGAGTATGATATGTTAAGCACATATTAAAAGAATCATAACTCTATTGTAAATCTTTATGCATATAGCCTAATGGTTATTATGAAGTATAGGTAAGTTATTGATATGATATGTTGCCAAATGGATATGATATTATGAAGTGCTGAAAGGATATGTTAGAAGAGTAAAATTGTGATAAACCTGCTCAGGACAGCAGCAGTAACATGAATTCAGAAAATCACCATAAATTCATGGATTTGAATTAGAGGCTGAATGAGACATGAAATTAAAGCTTAATGAGTCTAGTTTCTTATAAAAGAAACCGTGTAAACAAAGGAATTTCTGATAATGAGGAATTTGATTCGTAGTGAAGAGTGGTCAGATTAGTCAAACAGTGAAACAGGGGAAAACTTAAGAAAAATCTGGTGTTGATTGGCCCAACCTAAAATTCTGGAAATTTCATGGATGGAAGATATACGAGTCTATATTCAGGAAAAATTAACGGCAAGTGATTTGGAGTTTTGTAGCTCCATTTATAAACAATTTAGTGACCATTGCTCAGGAAAAACAGCTCGTAGTGAATATGTGATGTTGTTGTAAACATGGATAAAACTTGTTTTAGTTACTCATAAGCTATTGATTAAACCCATACTTGAATTCTAAATCGTGATATTGTAAGCTTATGATAATTCGAATATGAAATGATAGTATGGCGTAAAATTGAATTATTCATTGGAAAGTGATGGATGTAGATTCGGTCAAGCCCAAGTCTGGACATGATAGTATATGTGGTATGTGAAGTCTAATTGAATAAATGTGAAAGTGTATATGTGTGAATAGGGCCGAATGGCCAATGTGATGAAAGTGAACATGTATATGTGTGATAAGGCCGAATGGCCAATGTGATGAATGTGAATAGGTGTATATGTGATAAGGCCGAATGGCCAATGTGATGAAAGTGAACATGTATATGTGTGATAAGGCCGAATGGCCAATGTGATGAATGTGAATAGGTGTATATGTGATAAGGCCGAATGGCCAATGTGATGAAAGTGAACATGTATATGTGTGATAAGGCCGAATGGCCAATGTGATGAAAGTGAACGTGTGTATGTGTGGTAAGGCCGAATGGCCAATGTGATGAAAGTGAACGTGTGTATGTGTGATAAGACCGAATGGCCAATGTGATGAAAGTGAACATGTATATGTGTGATAAAGCCGAATGGCCAATGTGATGAAAGTAAACATGTATATGTGTGATAAGGCCGAGTGGCCAATGTGATGAATGTGAGCATGTGTATGTGAGATAAGGCCTAATGGCCGATGTGATGAATGTGAAAGTGTATAAATGTGATAAGTCCCGAAGGGCATTTGTGTCAGTACTATATCCGGGTTAAAACCCCGCAGGCTTTATGCGAGAATATTATCACTGATTAATGTTCGTAAGCTTCGTGCTCGTATTATATCCGGGCTCTAAAGACCCGATGACTGCGTGTGGAGATTATGTCCGGGTAAGACTTCGTAATAAGAGTTGCTTATAAATATATTCAATGCGAAAGGTTAAACAGGTATGTACTCCAAGTCTATATGTGAGCTTGATTGCACTAAATCATAAGGTAGTTATGTGATGCATGTGAGAGCAATCTATGAGACTACTCTTATGAGTATGTGATATCGGATCAGTGTGAGAGGTGATGGGAAATCATACGATATATCTATGTCACATGAGCTCACTTTTACGTGAAAGTTTATCTGCCTATTGTATATGATGAGACGTGCGTATTCGGAAAAGGGATGGTATGCCCGAAGGAAGAGTGAAATAAGAATACGAACAACTATGTTATAATTTGATTGTTATCTATTGCCACTGCTTAAAACTTACTAAGCATTGTAATGCTTACTCCGTTTACTCTGTTTCCTCTGTTTTATAGATCTCATTGCGAAGCTATAGGCTCGGGATCGTCAGCAACTAGTCACACTATCACTATCCACGGTTTGGTACTGCTATGTTTTGGATTGTCTTATGGCATGTATAAAATAGACTAGTGGCGGAAGAATATTTTGGTTAATGTATATAGCCATGCGAAAATGGCTTACATATGTTTGAGCATAATGTTATAATCATTTGGTATGGAATGGTTAATCACTATCATAATTTGTGCTATTCATGCTAAAGGGGCTAGTTGAATCATAGAAACTATTAAATAGGTAAAGTCTACCTTAAAGGCAGATGTTGGCAGCAGCAGTGATGTAGATTTGGAAAATCACTAAAAATAGTATGATTGGAATTAAATAATGAATAAATTATGTAAACGAACCTTGATGAATCTATTTTCATAGGGAAGTAACGAAATGATCATATGGACAGTATGTTAAGAGTTATTGAGGTTCTCGTGGGACAGGGCCAGAACGGTTTCTGGATTCCCTGTTCCGACTTTGGAGATTTATTATAAATTAACCAGAGATAATTAGGAGTCATGCTATATATGTACAGATTCCTCTCTGAGTCTAGTTTCTATAGAAACAAACGACATCAGTATTGAAGCTCTGTGCAGGGAGATATCCAATTCGTAATGCGCAAGGGTCAGTGTAGTCGATCCCTGTAACATGGGAGACTTTGACTAATAAACTGTACTAATTGGCCCGACCAAAAATTCTAGAAAAAAATATGTAGATGGGCATATGAGTCTAGTTTCAGGGAAAAATCACGAAACTGATTTTCGAGTTGTGAAACTCAAGATATGATTTTTAAAGCGACTATTACGCAGATTGGCAGTGTCTGGAAAATTTTTAAAAAAAGTCTGTTAACACCTCGTGTTCGACTCCGGTGACGGTCTCGGGTTCGGGGTGTTACACTATATCAGCTCAAACCACAGAAATAGAATAAGTTGGCCTTAGCCTAGAACAGAATTCAGAATAAAGCCCATAGGCCCATAACAGAACAGAACATATATTACATGTTTATGCAGAAACCCAACCATATCCAACCGTATACACCCCCTACCAACCTTACACCGTGTGGGGAGACAACTCGACCCACCCAACCGCTACACACCACAGAAATCGCAGCAAGGCTTCCAGATATTGTGATGGAGTCACCAGATACAGATATTGTGGCAGAGCCACCAGAACAGATATATGTGGTAGAGCCACCAGATCAGATAATTGTGGCATAGCCACCAGGACAAATATATGTGGCACAGCCACCAGATCAGATAATTGTGGCATAGCCACCAGGACGCTTCCTCCATAATATAACCCATGTCCCCATGCAACAGATATATAATCATGGCATACATCATACAGAATCAGATCGTCATGCTTTTCAGTCAAAATTAACCCTAGGGGTATAACAGTAATTTTGCACCAAGGGGTATAACAGTAATTTTCCATACATAGGGGTATTATAGTAATTTAGCTCATTTTAGGGTTTTCATGCATCTCCTAACTATTTACGTACTATTAGAACACTTACCGCGCATACTTACCGAATTCGGCCCGTTGGCCCATGAACCCGATCTTTGGCCCATTAAGCCCAAATTATCAAAATGTACGAAATCGCGCGTACTGCAGTTTATTACTTTAGATTACCAAATATACAAACCCAACTATCTTACGAGCATTCGCACACTCGTAAATTCCCAAAATACCGACTTTTCGGCATTTCGGCTTTTCGGCTTTTGCCAATCTAGTCTATGAGAGGGTGTTAGTTACACACTTGTTTGCGACGATATGCTGACGAGATCCACACACGAACCGCTTACAATTGGATTACTAATACGTTAATCTAACTATTCAAATACGAACTACGTTTTAACCCCTTGCAATATTCGGCCAACCACACCTACAGATCAGAGTAAGCTTATAAGAAATCAATAAGCAACTCATTAACAAATTTTTGTCAGTGTTTACCACATAATCATAATTTCACTGCAAGATGTCTTCCTGAGCAACAGTCACTAAATCATTTATAACTGGAGCTACGAAACTCCAAATCAAGTGACGTTAATTTTCCCTGAAAATAGACTCATGTATATTCTATCCATAAAATTTTCAGAATTTTTGGTTTAGCCAATCAATACCAGATTTTTCTCAAAGTTTTCCCATGTTTCACTGTTTGACTAATCTGACCACTCTTCATTACAAATCAAATTTCTCATTGTACAGAATTCAAAATATGTTCTCGTTTATTTCATTTGAAACTAGACTCATTAAGATTTAATTACATAATTTATTCAGCTTCTAATTCATCTCCCACAATTTATGGTGATTTTCCAAAGTCATGTTACTGCTGCTGTCCCAAGCAGATTTATTACCAAATCACTCTTTCACACATACCTTGCATGCATGTTATTTAAACATGTATATCACCAATCAATCATCACATATATATGAATTTACTTAATTATAATCTCTATTTCATCATTTTAAAGCACAACATGTTAGCCGATTTTTCCCTTTAGCATCTAAGGCACATGCATGCTCATTTGTTTGGCTCAACTTCACCTATCTTCCATTTTTCATCAAAAGACATGAAACAACAACCATTTCCTTCATTTTAATTCATGACTAAATGCTCACAACACAACTAAAAACCAAAATATGCTTCAAGAGTTAAGGTAGAATCAAGAAGAACACATGAACATCAAGATAGAAGCAAACTACCATGAACTTACCTTCAATTTTCTTCCCTAAGTGACCGAACATTCAAGAGCTTTCTCCTCTCCTTTCTCTTCTCTAACTTTCAGCTATGATGAACAAAGATGGACAAAACTTTGTTCTTTTCACCCCTTTTTCTTTTAATAAAATTTCATATTTCATCCATTTAATTCTTTAATACAAAAGACATGAAATGCCCATCATGGAACATTTACCTAAACCATTATCATGGAACATTTACCTAACCAATTATCATGGAATATTTACCTAACCCATTATCATGAAACATTTACCTAACCCATTATCATGGAACATTTACCTAACCCATTATCAATTTGTATCAATTTGTACCATAAATTATGGATATCAAGTGCACATTTTGTCTACAACAACATGCTAGCTGGCCACTTCATGTAAAATGGGAGGTTTGTCATGCAAATCCTCCTATTTTGCACTACTATTTATTTGGCCACTTCAATTTAGCCTATAGCATTTTCAAACATTCTCACATAGGTCCTATTTCATAATTTCACCCCCTTTTTCTTATGGAAAATAAAATTAACTAAAATTGCCGGGTTCTATCTTAAGCTTGGGCCTTCTAGAGGCCCACTAACATAATTAAACCTATGCCAACATTCACAGAATTTCTGAAAATTGGGGCGTTACATGCATAACCTCTGCTCCCAAATTTAAGCGACGTAGGGTGTTAGCAGTGCTGGACTTTTCGTAAGGTTCCGGAAGGGTGATTGCACGTTACGGAAGGGTGACTGCACCAAACTTTGGATTAAATAGGAAAATCATAGTTGACCGTTCGAGTCAAGGCAAGTGGTAGTCGATCCTTCGGCTAGGTGTTTGGTTAATGTTCTTTTAACTCTGTTGATAAGTGATTAACTATTGTTATGTTTGAATAGGTTCCGGCGCTTCGGAATTCTTAGTACTCTACATGACCAGGTGTGTACATACACCACATGAACTCTAGATCAGTGAATTCCAAAATGCTGAAAAGCCAAAAAGCCAAAAGAACGGAAACAGTTACTACACGAGTGTGCGAACGCACGTGTGGAAAATTTGATGCTATAGTAGAGGCCATTATGAGCGAACTTATGGGCTGTTGCTGTAATGGGTCACGTTGGGTCGTATGGGTTGTAGCACCCCAAACCCGGCCCAGAAGTTATGGCCGGATCCGGCATGCCACATCAAAAACGTAAAAAAAAAATTTTCCATTCTACGTCCAGAAAATCGTACTTGATGTTCAAAAGATTAATTCATTAAAGGTTAAAGTGAATGGAAGCTGTGCACCAGGTAGGAAACCGGAAAAGAGGTGGTGAGTCCATCGGACCGCTTAAGTACCAAGTTCCCTTCGGATCCAATCCTAGACATGCATACCGCCATTGCCACACTTTAACGTCATGGATATTTCTAGGAAACCGATTTGATTAAGTCATTTTTAGGAAAAGTGATTAATTTTGGAAAATACTTTCATTGCGGAAGCTTTGCTTGTTGTCGTGTTATTTTGAAATCAACTGTTGTTTTTGAAATCGCGCCCTAAAGCTATCCAATTTCAACAGTTAAAATAAGTAATACCTATCTTAGTAATACATATTAAAACCATCAAAAATAATTAAGCGGCCTTATTACATTTAAAAACCCAAAACTTCAAACATAAATAAAAGGATGTCCAGTTCACCAGAAGAAAATCAAACTTTCAGAACGGGTGGCCACTTTGAATTCCCTCACAGCTCCAAGCCCACTATGGTTGGAGATTTCCTGCGTAGATGAAAATAAAAGGGGTGAGTTTGGGGAAACTCAGTGTGTAAATTAACCCAACCATAGCCTATATCAGCTCAAACCACAGAAATAGAATAAGTTGGCCTTAGCCCAGAACATAATTCAGAATAAAGCCCATAGGCCCATAACAGAACAGAACATATATTACATGTTTATGCAGAAACCCAACCATATCCAACCGTATACACCCCCGTACCAACCTTACACCCTGTGGGGAGACAACTCGACCCACCCAACCGCTACACACCACAGAATTTGTAGCATGGCTGCCAGAACAGATAATGTGACAGAGTCACCAGATACAGATAATCGTGGCAGAGCCACCAGAACAGATATATGTGGCAGAGCCACCAGATCAGATATTTGTGGCAGAGCCACCAGATCAGATATTTGTGGCATAGCCACCAGAACGCTTCCTCCAAAATATAACCCATGTCCCCATGCAACAGATATATAATCATGGCATACATCATACAGAATCAGATCGTCATGCTTTTCAGTCAAAATTAACCCTAGGGGTATAATGATAATTTTACACCTAGGGGTATAACAGTATTTTTTCATACATAGGGGTATTATAGTAATTTGACTACTTTTAGCGTTTTCATGCATATCCTAACTATTTACGTACTATCAGAACACTTACCGCGCATACTTACCGAATTCGGCCCGTTGGCCCATGAACCGATCTTTGGCCCATTAAGCCCAAATTATCAAAATGTACGAAATTGCGCGTACTGCAGTTTATTACTTTAGATTACCAAATATACAAACCCAACTATCTTACGAGCATTCGGACACTCGCAAATTCCTAAAATACTGACTTTTCGGCATTTCGGCTTTTCGGCTTTTGCCAATCTAGTCTATGAGAGGGTGTCAGTTACACACCTGTTTGCGACGATATGCTGACGAGATCCACACACGAACCGCCTACAATTGGATTACTAACACGTTAATCTAACTATTCAAATACAAACTACGTATTAACCCCTTATAATATTCGGCCAACCAAACCTACAGATCATAGTAAGCTTATAAGAAATCAATAAGCAACTCATTAACAAATTTTTGTCAATGTTTACCACATAATCATAATTTCACTGCAAGCTGTCTTCCTGAGCAACAGTCACTAAATCATTTATAACTGGAGCTACGAAACTCCAAATCAAGTTCCGTTAATTTTCCTTGAAAATAGACTCATATATCTTCTATCCATAAAATTTTTAGAATTTTTGGTTTGTCCAATCAATACCAGAGTTTTCTCAAAGTTTCGCATGTTTCACTGTTTGACTAATCTGACCACTCTTCATTACAAATCAAATTTCTCATTGTACAGAATTCAAAATATGTTTTTGTTTATTTCATTTGAAACTAGACTCAACAAGATTTAATTACATAATTTATTCAGCTTCTAATTCATCTCCCACAATTTATGGTGATTTTCCAAAGTCACGTTACTGCTGCTGTCCCAAGCAGATTTATTACCAAATCACTCTTTCACACATACCTTGCATGCATGTTATTTAAACATGTATATCACCAATCAATCATCACATATCTATGATTTTACTTAATTATAATCTCCATTTCATCATTTTAAAGCACAACATGTTAGCTGATTTTTCCCTTTAACATCTAAGGCACATGCATGCTCATTTGTTTGGCTCAACTTCACCTATCTTCCATTTTTCATCAAAAGAACATGAAACAACAACCATTTCCTTCATTTTAATTCATGACTAAATGCTTACAACACAACTAAAAATAAAAATATACTTCAAGAGTTAAGGTAGAATCAAGAAGAACTCATGAACCTCAAAATAGAAGCAAGGTACCAAGAACTTACCTTCAATTTTCCTCCTCCTAATGACCGAATACTCAAGAGCTTTCTCCTCTCCTTTCTCTTCTCTAACTTTCAGCTATGATGAACAAAGATGGACAAAACTTTGTTCTTTTCACCCCTTTTTCTTTTAATAAAACTTCATATTTCATCCATTTAATTCTTTAATACAAAAGACATGAAATTCTTATCATGAAACATTTACCTAACCCATTATCATGAAACATTTACCTAACCCATTATCATGGAACATTTACCTAACCTATTATCATGGAACATTTACCCAACTTATTATCATGGAACATTTACCTAACCTATTATCAATTTGTATCAATTTGTACCATAAATTATGGATATCAAGTGTACATTTTGTCTACAACAACATGATGGCTGGCCACTTCATGTAAAATGGGAGGTTTGTCATGCAAATCCTCCTATTTTGCACTCCTATTTATTTGACCACTTCAATTTAGCCTATAGCATTTTCAAACATTTTCACATAGGTCCTATTTCATAATTTCACCCCCTTTTTCTTATGGAACAAAAATTAACTAAAATTGTCGGGTTCGTTCTTAAGTTTGGGCTTTCTAGAGGCCCACTAACATAATTAAACCTATGCCAACATTCACAAGATTCCCGAAAATTGGGGCGTTACATGGGTCGAATGGGCCGGTAGGCCCTAGATGTATAAAACTCACCAATAGGTGGGAAAATGTTGGACTGGCCGTGTCACTCAAATGGCTTGGATCAAAATCGGGCTTGGTGGGCCAATGGGTTGTGTGGGCCTATGGGCCTGCTTAAATGGGCTTGGGCCCAATCGCACTGTATATTTGCTAAAGGTTGTACGGGTCACGCGAGACGACTGTAAACCTACTGATGGGTCAGTAAGTATACTTAGATCTCGATTTACAAAATGACCGTTATGCCCTTGAAGGGCAAACTGACTAAAATGCCCCTACATGTTATATGATTGTTATTGTATGCCATTTATGACATGTTTGCATTCATGTGATATTATGCTGCATGGGGGATGGGATCATTTATTTGGAGGAAGTATATGTTTTGCTAGGGTCGCATGGTCGCTTGACGACTGTAGATCCACCGACGACTTAAAGCCATTATGTGATTGGCAGCTCTGCTGCGAAATTGGTTAGTGCCGCAACCGGTGCTAGATCAGGAGTGTAGGGATGGGTGGGTTGATTAAATCGCCACAAGAGTGTAGGGTTGGACGAGATACGACGTGCAGAGTTGGTTGGGTATTTTGCATTGCATAATCTGATTCTGATTGTGACATGGGCTTAGGCCCAACTGAGGCTACTATGGACTAAGGCCCAAGTGCCACTGTTATTGTAATGGGCTTAGGCCCAAATTGATGTGACGTATGCTTTATGATCAATGAGGGTTGTACACACTGAGTTTTCGTAAACTCACCCCCTCTTTTAAATTTTTCAGGTAATCTTCAGTAGGCAGTTTGACGTATGGGAGGACTCGGAGGTGGCCACAATACGAACAACTTAAAATTTTTGTATTTTCTTTTACATTACTTAAATTACTTTCTCTTTTGGTTTTTGATGTAATAAGGCCTTTTCTCTAATTTTCTAGTTTTTAATTTGTGGGCTTTTTAACTATTATGATTTGTTTCTGTTAAAAGTAGAGCGTGATTTTCCAAAATGATATCTGTTTTCATAACATCACGTTTTTGCAACATTGTTGAAATGCTTTCGCAACATTGTTGAAATGCTTCCGCAACAAACATGTTTTTAAAAGTAAGGCTGGTTTAAAATGGTTAACAAATAATTAAGTTGACTTTAGAATTAAATAAAGGGGTTTTTCTCTTTCAAGCGAGATTTATTAATAAGACAAAGTTTTTCGAAAAAGCATTTTAATGTGACACACCAGATTCAATCATAACGTCTAGGTGGGGTTTGGGGTGTGACATTTAGTGGTATAGAGCCAAGTTGCAAAACTTGGCTGGGAAATGGGCCTTAGTTTTTGGATTTTAAAGTTATTTACAAACGATTCTGAAGCATTTTGAAGGATTTTTATTGTGTGGTACACCGAGTCTCCGACGCTGAATCCGTAAGTTTCTAAAATTGATGTTTGTTTTCATTAAAAAGTAGTAGATAGAAATACTGTGATTTCATAGATATTAAAATGTATTGTTACGCTTAAATTTAGAGTTTGTATTTATTCTGTGTATGTTCAGGAAATGGTGTACATGTGATATCTATCCGTTCTGATGGATAGATGGTTTGGTGCATGCTTTTATTATTAGGATTAAAGTGCGCAGCGAGAGCGTAGTGTGGTAGGCTAGGATGTGCAACTATTCTGATAGTTGGAAATTTCGAGGATGAAATTTCTTTAAGGGGGTAGAGTTGTAACGCCTCGAATATGGGCCTAGAAGGAATGAGCCTTGAGCGTGAGAACACATAAAAGTTTATACGTGCGAGAAATATCACAAATTGCATGTTGGCTTTAGTGGCTAAGTATTTGGGCATATTTGGGAGTGTTGGAGAAGTCCTAGGTTCAAACCTGGGCTTTAGCTAAATTTTTTATTTAAGTGAATAAAACCTTTGGTATTTGGAAGTAAACCTTTTAAATAAGTAAGATTAAAATGGGACACAAGATGAGCTTGTAGTCCAGTGGTTGTGGCGTCATTAAGGTGGCAAGGGAGCTTGAGTTCGAGTCACTCTATGCACAAAAGAGTATTTATTTTACTCCTTTGTTGTATGAGTGGTGGAGTTTGAATAAAACACTACAAGGGTGGTTGGAATTTGAACTGGTCAAGGAATGGATTATGGAGAAAATCAAGGAGCAGATTGGGGAGGAAATCATGGAGGGATTTTAGGAGGAAAAAGGGGAGTTTGAAGTGAGGTAAGACTGTGCCGAATTTGCTTGGAAAGTACTTAGAAATTTGGCTGGGGAGGGTGCCTTTCATTTTTGTCTTTTGGTGATCATTGTTTTTTTGGTTTTTTTCCCCCTGAAACATCTTAGCGGTATACTTTCCTTGAGTGGCCAAATACATTTTGACCTTTTTTCATAACTACATCTATTCTTTTGAGTACTACGATCAATTTTATTCTGCTTCTTTTTCTGTTTTTCACTTTGGCATTCGTTCACCCATACTTCCCCTTTCGGTTAGCCCTCTAATTGTATTCTCTTTTCTTTTGAGTTCTTGCCAGTTACCTTTCTCTTCTTCCTTTTTGGCATTTCCTTCGGTTTTTGTCAAACCACTATTCTTTTTCCCCTCTCTTACTCAGACTTCAGTGTAGCAATATTTATCCATCAGATCAAACTCTCAATGACCAAAGGAGGTTCTAGCAATAAAGTGATGACAGTGGGCCAATGGGTCTGTGGGCCTATGGGCTTGCTTAAATGAGCTTTGGGCCCAATCGCACTATATATTTGCTAAAGGTTGCATAGTTCATGCGAGACGACTGTAATCCTACTGATGGGTCAGTAAGTGTACTTAGATCCCGATTTACGAAATGATCGTTATTCCCCTGAAGGGAAAATGACTAAAATGCCCCTACATGTTATATGATTGTTATTGTATGCCATTTATGACATGTTTGCATTCATGTGATATTATGCTGCATGGGGGATGGGATCATTGATTTGGAGGAAGTATATGTTTTGCTAGGGTCGCATGGTCGCTTGACGACTGTAGATCCATCGACGACTTAAAGCCATTATGTGATTGGCAGCTCTGCTGCGAAATTGGTTAGTGCCGCAACCGGTGCTAGATCAGGAGTGTAGGGATGGGTGGGTTGATTAAATCGCCACAAGAGTGTAGGGTTGGACGAGATACGACGTGTAGGGTTGGATGGATATTTTTGCATTGCATAATCTGATTCTGATTGTGACATGGGGTTAGGCCCAACTGAGGCTACTATGGACTAAGGCCCAAGTGCCACTGTTATTGTAATGGGCTTAGGCCCAAATTGATGTGACGCATGCTTTATGATCGATGAGGGTTGTACACACTGAGTTTTAGTAAACTCACCCCCTCTTTTAAATTTTTCAGGTAATCCTCAGTAGGCAGTTCAACGTATGGGAGGACTCAGAGGTGACCACACTACGAACAGCTTAAAATTTTCGTATTTTCTTTTACATTACTTAAATTACTTTCTCTTTGGGTTTTTGATGTAATAAGGCCTTTTCTCTACTTTTCTAGTTTTTAATTTGGGGGTTTTTAACTATTATGATTTGTTTCTGTTAAAAGTAGAGCGCGGTTTCCAAAATGATATCTTTTTTCATAACATCACGTTTTCGCAACATTGTTGAAATGCTTCCGCAGCAAACATGTTTTTAAAAGTAAGCTGGTTTAAAGTGGTTAACAAATAATTAAGTTGACTTTAGAATTAAACAAAAGGGTTTTTCTCTTTCAAGTGAGATTTATTATAAGACAGTTTTTCGGAAAAGCATTTTAATGTGACACACCAGATTCGGTCATAACGTCTAGGCTGGGTTTGGGGTGTAACATTCTGTGTAGCATCAAATATTAAATCTGCTATTCCGGTTTTCTTATGATTCCATGTGGTTATCCGCAAGAGATTTCTATTTGACGAAAATGGTTATATCTTTTATAATCATAATTCCCATTTAAAATTTGGGAATACTGCAGTATTGTTATCAGAATAATAAATTTGTGCTTCTGTATTGGTTACTATTCAAATCACATCTGATTTTCTTTTGGGTTCAGATACTTAATTAATAATAGGGATATTATCTATTGTTACGGGTAAGACGTCAGTCTTATTATGACATTATGATTTCTATTTGATGATTGTAGCTTCTGTATAATGATATGTCTGGGTTATCCTTTTTAATGCGAAGAAAAGATCTCTTTGGAAAGATTGATTCAATGGTTTAGTCTGATTTGAATTATTTGATTAAAAAGTTAATTGGGTTATATGTGTTTGAATCTATCCATTAGACTGGAAATAAACTTTGAATGCACATGTGTGAACTGAGGAATAATCTGGAAAAAGAATTCATATTCTTGAAGACTTGATGTAGAGTTATATCTATTGGAACAATTCTATCTAAGAAATGTTGTGGTAAATTAAAGTTAGTTTAACTGTTGAAGCTTCCTTTTTGCACGAAGATATTGTTAACCGAAACATCAATACTGGTTCAGTTTAATTTGAAGAAAAAGTTTATAATCTTCAGTCATGTGGCCATAAACAGTTTGAAGTGTATTCTAATATTAGAGTATACAGAGATATCAAGTGAATCCATATGATTAAAGCCGCATGAAAAGAATTACCCGACGCACGATCTAGAATTGGCAGCAATTGTATTTGTATTGAAGATATAGCGTTACTATTTATTTGGTGAAAAATATCATGTTTATTCTGATAAAAAAATCCTGAAAAACTTGATGAATCAGAAAGATCTAAATTTGAGACAACGTCGAAGGTTAGAATTGCTAAAAGACTACAAGCTTGTAATTGACTATCACCTGGGAAAGGCTAATGTTGTTGCTGATGCTCTAAGTCGAAAATCATTGTTCACTTTACGTGCAATGAATGCGCATATGGCTATGTTTGATGATGGTTCGATAATAGTTGAAATAAAAACAAGACCATTATTGGTTCAACAAATTTGTGAATTGTTAGCAAAATGAGCTCAATGTGATTTGAATGTTGATTCCGAGTTTAGAGTTAATGCTAAGGGTTGTTTGAGGTTCAGAAATCAAATATGTGTTCCAAGAAATTCAAAGTTGATTCAAATGATTTTGAACGAAGCTCATAGCAGTCGGTTATTTGTTCACCCAAGTAGTACGAAGATGTACAATTATCTAAAACAACTTTACTGGTGGCATGGTATGAAACGAGACATTTTTGACTTTGTTTTGAAATGTTTAGTCGTCAGTAAGTAAAAATCGAGCATCAGGTACTTTCTAGGTTGCTTCAGGCAATCATGATACCTGAATGGAAATGGGACAGAGTTACGATGGATTTTGTATTCGATTTATCGTTGACACCGAACAAGAAAGATGCAATCTAAGTTATTGTGGATAGATTGACTAAATTGGCTCATTTTGTTTCGGTTCGCATTGATTATTCAATTGATAAGCTTGCTGAGTTATATGTTTCTCAGATTGTGAGATTACATGGTGTGGCTATTTCTGTTGTTTTGGATAGGGATCCAAGGTGTACGTCGTGGTTTTGAAAGAAACTGCATAATGCTCTAGGTACGAAATTACTTTTCAGCACAGCTTTCCATCCGCAAACAGATGATCAGTCTGAACGAGTCATTCAGATACTTGAGGATATATTGAGATGTTGCATTCTTGAGTTCGAAGGTACGTGGGAATGATACCTACCTCTTATGGGATTCGTGTACAATAAAATGGCACATTATGAGGCTTTATACGGTCGTAAATGTCATACACCATTGTATTGGACTGATCTCAGTGAAAATAAGATACACGGGGTCGATTTGATCAGAGAGACTGAACAGAAAGTAAAGTGATCTGTAAAAGTCTGAAAACAACGTCAGATTGTCAGAAATCATATACGGACTTGAAACGAAAATATATAGAGTTTCAGATCAGAGACAAAGTCATTTTGAAAGTTTTACCATGAAATAAAATACTCAGATTCAGTTGTAAAGGCAAATTGAGTCCGAGATTTGTTGGGCCGTATGTAACACCCCGGAATTGGGCCTAGAAGTATTGGGCCTTGAGCATGGGAGCGGTTAGGAGACTACTCATTAATATTTTAGTTAAGCAAGAAAGTGAAACAAATTGCATGTTTGCTTTAATGGCTAAAGTGATTTGGGTGTGTTTGAGAAGCCTGGGTTCAAGTCTTGGCCTTTGCAAATTTTTTTTAAATTAGCTCTTAAATGAATCTGGACTCTAATACATAGGCTTTATAAATAATTGCGCTTATTTTAAGTCACAAAAAGCCTTGTGGTCTAGTGGCAAGGTGGCGTGTAAAGGAACATTGAGTTCTGAGGTTCGAGCGTTGGCATAGCTCAAGTGAGGTATTTATTTAGCAGCTTGGTTTGGCCAGTGGTTGTGTTGCAGTAAAATTCTGATGGATGAGTGGTGGAGTGATAGGTAGAGGATATTAAGGAGGAAATAGTGGAAAGGATTGGGGAGAGATTTGTGGAAAGGAATTAGGAGTTTGATGAGCGTGGGGATGATGGTGCCATTTGGTATCTCTAATTCGGCATTGGGAAAAAAATTGATTCGGGGACTAAAATCCCTAAGGGGGGAGAGTTGTAGCAACCCGTTTTTGGTCAAATTGGAACAGTGGCTTCGGGACCACAAATATGAAGTCAAAATATTTATTTTATTATTATTTTAATTCCTACAGTATGATGTTATGTTGGTGTAAAAATTTCATTATGCAATTTTATTGTTTGAATGGTCAATTTGATAAAAAGGACTAAATCCCGTAAAGTGTAAAACTTGAGTTCTATTAATTAAAGGTATCTATTAGCTATAGAACATTAAAGTAAAGGTCCTTATGTCATTATTAACCCATTTATAACATAATGGATGTTAGTGGCATGGCATTTGGTGTAACACCCGTCACCCGTATCCTACGCCGGGATAAGGTTCGAGGCATTACCGGGGCTTTACACTTGTAACACGCTAATTTGGGTCGCAAATTTTCACTCAAATTTAAAACCTTTCAATCATGAATATCTCGTCCCCTGTATAGGCCTTTGAGGTCAAATACATACCCAGAGGCAGTGTGGGACAAGTTCGGGCACGTTCAGTAAACCTTGAGCTCCTCAGAAAATTTTCCTTATCTTAAAGTGTCACACGCCTGTGTAGATGGGCCGTGTGGACTCACACGCCCGTGTGGCTTGGGGCATGCCCATGCCCTTTAGCCGTGGGCAACACTGAATTATCAACACGGCCATGGCACACACCCGTGTTGCCTGCCCGTGGACGACACTGTCTTTTTAACACGATCCTGGCGCACGCCCGTGTGGCATACCCGTGTACAAATTTGAGATAAAATTTTAAATGAAGGGGACACACGACCATAGCACACACCCATGGGAGGGAGCCGTGTGTCATGTACGGCCTAGACACACATCCGTGTGTCTAACCATGTGGACTCTAATAGACTATTTTCCAAGCCTTTAGTCACCCATTTCTACTACTTGTGCTTAGTGGTTGCTAAATTCAAAGTAAAACACAATTATACACTTGTAAATAATCTTGATAAAACTAGTTGTATGAAAACCTCATATCATTGGTTTCATACAAGATAGGTTATTTCCCATTTAGCGTTTATGGGTTCCCATGTCACTTTAATTCATCCGAAATTGGCTCGTTCATGTGACTCATTGCCAATTTGGTAACAAGCCATCACTTGTAAATAAAACCATACATAAATTCGTAGGTCATAGCCTACTTCAATTAAGCCAATTTTTGTGGCCATATACAAAGAGATAAACATATTTTTACATGCCTTCATTTGGAAAATCAAATGACACATATAACAAAATACTTAAAAATACTATACATGCCATTGAACAAAATAACGAAGTCTTTATACCAAAGCTTGTCTAGTTGATAGTGTGTTGACTCTCCAATCGTCTTCCAATCCTTTCGAATCCTCAAGCTATGTGAGTCAGAGAAAAAGAGAGGGGTAAGCATTTTCATGCTTAGTAAGCTCGAATAACCGGAAAGTAACTTACCAACTAATTAGCATACATCCATATTTAAATCATGAAATCATCAATTATGAAATGATTCCCTACCATATGCACTCGATCAATGAGTTAGTCACATAACAAAGCATCATGTAATTTATGTAGATGAGCTCATCATTCATCATCTTATTAACATACCTCATGTTAATCCCGTTGAGTTTCTAGGAAATCTCGATGGAATGCCCATTCTCCGTCAATTCTTACAAATGATCATTTCACATATATGCACTCCCGCGAACCTCACATCTCAAGGCGAGATTACCAGTCCAGGCTAAATCCCTCATATCATGAACTCAAAAGGTGACGTCGGGATTACCAGTCCAGGCTAGATCCCTTTTAGCGACAAACACCCTGAATGAGCTCGGATCTGAATTACCAGTCCAGGCTAAATTCAGACCCTAATCGGATTACTCGTCCGGGCTAAATCCTCATTGCACATATATTCTTCGGGAGGCTCGATCATTCAAGGAACACCCGCCTGGGCTAGATCCTTTTCATACTTGAGACCACGGATTACCCGTCCGGGCTAAATCCTTACTGTAACACATGCAGGATCTCAGTTCACATGTCAATCAGGGTTTGTTCATCAAATTCTCTTTTTCAACCTCAACCGAGACATTTTTCACATGTTAGTCATCAAATATGCATTTCTATGATATTTCATGCCAATAATAAATGCAATCATCATACATTCATAAATCATTCAATTATTCATATTAGGGATTTACTTTAAGTTATCCGAACTTACCTGGTATTCTTTTCGGAGTTGTGTTTCGTTTATTCCAAAACTTTGCGTTTACCACGATCGACTTCCAGAATTTTTTCCTGGGGGTCTATAACAACAAAATTATATCATTAATACCCCACATTATACATTACAAGTTTATTATCTACCCCGGTCCAAATGACCGTTTTGCCCTTAATCTTTCACATTTTTACAATTTAGTCCCTAGGCTCGTATAATGAAACACATGCACTCTTTATCTTACCCAAGCCTAGCCGAATACTTTTCATTCTTATGGTAGCCCACATTTTCCATTATTTCCTCATTTCTACCACACATTTACATCTTTTGCAAAATAGTCCCTATAAGGGTTTTTCATGAAAATAAACTAGTAAAAGATGTTTAATACACATTCATCTTTCATATTCCTCCATAACCCATCAAGATACAAGCAAATCATGCATAGGTAAATTTTTAAACATGAACCCTAGCATGAAATATGGGTAGAAATGGAGAGAGCAAGCTACCGGGATTTCAAAAAAACAAAGAGTATGAAAAACGGGCTTGGGAGCACTTACTATTGAGCTTGGAAAGCCTGAAAACCCTAGCTATGGAAACCCTTGAAATTTTAGCTAGACAAGGAAGAGAATGGGCTGATTTTGATTCATTTTTCCCATTTTATTTCATTAAAATACCAAATGACCAAAATGCCCTTATGCCCTTTCCTTAAAATTCCATCCATACAAGCCCATTTTTGTCCAAAAACTTAGAATTTGGGAAAATTGCTCTCCAAGACCTTCTAATTCATAACCTAAGGCAATTTCATACAAATTGCTTTTAAAATTCAAGTTTTGCAATTTATTCAATTTAATCCCTAATTTCCAATTGAACACCTTACTCAAAGAATTTCTTCATGAAAATTTAATACATGCATATACACATATTCTAGGCCTCATAATAATCATAAAATAAATATTTTGATGTCAAATTTTTGGTCTCGAAACCACCATTCCGACTAAGCCCTATTTCGGGATGTTACATTTGGAGTAATTATTTAGTATTTTAAAGGTGAATTATGTAAATTGGTTAATAAAGGTTAATTAAAGAAAACAAATGAATTTATTCATGCATTCGTCTTCTTGAAACCGATTCTTCATTGGAAAATAGGGCTAGGGATTCAACAACTTTATTTCCTTCAATTAGGTATGTGTTTTGTCCTGGTTTTTAATGATTTTTACGTTTTTGAGATTATTGTAACTTATTCTAGCTAGCCCAGGGACTAATTTGCAAAAATTTTAAATATTGATCATGTTTCTATTGTTGAATGCTTGAGTAATTTGATGATTTATGATAGATTTGGAAGGTTTATTGTTAGATTAATAGCTTTTGTAAAGTGATTTTTGACAAAAATGTCAAAAAGGGATTAAATTGAGAAAATGTGAAATGTGGTGATTAAAAGTGTGAATAAATTGAAAATATGGTTTGTTAGTAACATGTATTAAATTCGTCTAAGCATGGGTTTGTATTAAATTGCATGAATTTGCAATTTTATGTGATAAGGACTAAATTGTGAAAGTGTGAAACATTAGGGGCAACTGTGTAAATTTTCCAAATTGTAAATTATAGGCTAAATTGAATAGACCGAATGTTGAATGTGCTAAATTTGATAATATAGAGACCAGGATAA